>NC_072736.1:118889356-119191856 GCF_026930045.1 Uloborus diversus
TCAACATCCAATGAGCAGAGTGGCGCAGTGGAAGCGTGCTGGGGCCCATAACCCAGAGGTCCGTAGATCGAAACCCACGCTCTGCTAGATGTTTTTCCTTTTTACGAGGTCGTGTCTAACGACTGTCCTGTTTTCTTGAGCTTTGGCTTGTCCAATTTTTTTTGCGCATTTTTGCTCTTTTCTCGATTTTTCTAAGAGGAAATTAGAATTACAATTCAGCTAAGCAAATATTTTCTGGTTGAAACATTCAAATGTGTATGAAATTATACTTTAGTCCTTCATCAAACCTATTACCAATGAGCAGAGTGGCACAGTGGAAGCGTGCTGGGCCCATAACCCAGAGGTCCGTGGATCGAAACCACGCTCCGCTAAGTGTTTTTAATTTTTACGAGGTCGTGTCTAACGACTGTCCTGCTTTTTCGAGCTTTCGCTTGTCCAATTTTTTGCTCATTTTTGCTCTTTCTTTGATTTTTCTAAGAGAGAATTAGATTTACAATTCAGCTAAGAAAATACTTTCTGATTAAAACATTCGAATATGTATGAAGTTAGATTTTAGTCCTTTATCGAATCTATGAACAATTAGCAGAGTTTTACAGTTGAAGCGTGCTGGGCCCATAACCCAGAGGTCCGTGGATCGAATACACGCTCTGCTAGATGTTTTTCCTTTTTACGAGGTCGTGTCCAACGACTTTCCTGTTTTCTTGAGCTTTGGCTTGTCCAATTTTTTTTGCGCATTTTTTCTCTTTTCTCGATTTTTCTAAGAGGAAATTAGAATTACAATTCAGCTAAGTAAGTATTTTCTGATTGAAACATTCGAATATGTATGAAGTTAGATTTTAGTCCTTCATCAAATCAACGTCCAATGAGCAGAGTGGCGCAGTGGAAGCGTGCTGGGCCCATAACCCAGAGGTTCGTGGATCGAAACCACGCTCTGCTAGACGATTTTCCTATTTACGAGGTCGTGTCTAACGACTGTCCTGTTTTCTTCAGCTTTCGCTTGTCAAATTTTTTTGCTCATTTTTGCTGCTATCTTGATTTTTCTAAGAGGAAATTAGAATTACAATTCAGCTAAGTAAATATTTTCTGATTAAAACATTCGAATGTGTATGAAATTATACTTTAGTCCGTCATCAAATCTACTTATAACGAACAGAGTGGTGCAGTGGAAGCGTGCTGGGCCCATAACCCAGAGGTCCGTAGATCGAAACCACGCTCTGCTAGATGTTTTTCCTTTTTACGAGGTCGTGTCTAACGACTGTCCTGTTTTCTTGAGCTTTGGCTTGTAAAATTTTTTTTGCGCATTTTTGCTCTTTTCTCGATTTTTCTAACATTAAATTAGAATTACAATTCAGCTAAGTAAATTTTCTGATTCAAACGTTAGAATATGTATGAAGTTAGATTTCAGTCCTTCATCAAATCTACGTCCAATGAGCAGAGTGGCGCAGTGGAAGCGTGCTGGGCCCATAACCCAGAGGTCCGTGGATCGAAACCACGCTCTGCTAAATGTTTTTCCTTTTTACGAGGTCGTGTCTAACGACTGTCCTGTTTTCTTGAGCTTTGGCTTGTAAAATTTTTTTTGCGCATTTTTGCTCTTTTCTCGATTTTTCTAACATTAAATTAGAATTACAATTCAGCTAAGTAAATTTTCTGATTCAAACGTTAGAATATGTATGAAGTTAGATTTCAGTCCTTCATCAAATCTACGTCCAATGAGCAGAGTGGCGCAGTGGAAGCGTGCTGGGCCCATAACCCAGAGGTCCGTGGATCGAAACCACGCTCTGCTAAATGTTTTTCCTTTTTACGAGGTCGTGTCTAACGACTGTCCTGCTTTTTCGAGCTTTCGCTTGTCCAATTTTTTGCTCATTTTTGCTCTTTCTTTGATTTTTCTAAGAGAGAATTAGATTTACAATTCAGCTAAGTAAATACTTTCTGATTAAAACATTCGAATATGTATGAAGTTAGATTTTAGTCCTTCATCAAATCAACATCCAATGAGCAGAGTGGCGCAGTGGAAGCGTGCTGGGCCCATAATCCCGAGATCCGTGGATCGAAACCACGCTCTGCTAGATTTATTTCCTTTTTACGAGGTCGTGTCTAACGACTGTCCTGTTTTCTTGAGCTTTGGCTTGTCCAATTTTTTTTGCGCATTTTCGCTCTTTTCTCGATTTTTCTAAGAGGAAAGAATTACAATTCAGCTAAGTAAATATTTTGTGATTAAAACATTCGAATGTGTATGAAATTATACTTTAGTCCTTCATCAAATACTACGAATGAGCGAGTGGCGCAGTGGAAGCGTGCTGGGCCCATAACCCAGAGGTCCGTGGATCGAAACCACGCTCTGCAAGGTGTTTTTCCTTTTTACGAGGTCATGTCTAACGACTGTCCTCTTTTCTTGAGCTTTGGCTTGTCCAATTTTTTTTGCGCATTTTTTTGCTGTTTTCTCGATTTTTCTAAGAGGAAATTAGAATTACAATTCAGCGAAGTAAGTATTTTCTGATTGAAACATTCGAATGTGTATGAAATTATACTTTAGTCCTTTATCAAATCTACTACCAATGAGCAGAGTGGCGAAGAAGAAGCGTGCTGGGCCCATAACCCCGAGATCCGTGGATCGAAACCACGCTCTGCTAGATGTATTTCCTTTTTACGAGGTCGTGTTTAACGACTGTCCTGTTTTCTTGAGCTTTGGTTTGTCCAATTTTTTTTGCGCATTTTCGCTCTTTTCCCGATTTTTCTAAGAGGAAAGAATTACAATTCAGCTAAGTAAATATTTTGTGATTGAAACATTCGAATGTGTATGAAATTATACTTTAGTCCTTCATCAAATACTACCAATGAGCAGAGTGGAGCAGAAGAAGCGTGCTGGACCCTTAACCCAGAGGTCCATCGCTCGAAACCACGCTCTGCTAGATGTTTTTCCTTTTTACGAGGTCGTGTCCAACGACTGTCCTGTTTTCTTGAGCTTTGGCTTGTCCAATTTTTTTTTCGCATTTTTTCTCTTTTCTCGATTTTTCTAAGAGGAAATTAGAATTACAATTCAGCTAAGTAAGTATTTTCTGATTGAAACATTCGAATGTGTATGAAATTATACTTTAGTCCTTCATCAAATCTACTACCAATGAGCAGAGTGGCGAAGAAGAAGCGTGCTGGGCCCATAACCCCGAGATCCGTGGATCGAAACCACGCTCTGCTAGATGTATATCCTTTTTACGAGGTCGTGTCTAACGACTGTCCTGTTTTCTTGAGCTTTGGCTTGTCCAATTTTTTTTTGCGCATTTTCGCTCTTTTCTCGATTTTTCTAAGAGGAAAGAATTACAATTCAGCTAAGTAAATATTTTGTGATTAAAACATTCGAATGTGTATGAAATTATACTTTAGTCCTTCATCAAATACTACCAATGAGCAGAGTGGCGCAGTGGAAGCGTGCTGGGCCCATAACCCAGAGGTCCGTGGTTCGAAGCCACGCTCTGCAAGGTGTTTTTCCTTTTTACGAGGTCATGTCTAACGACTGTCCTCTTTTCTTGAGCTTTGGCTTGTCCAATTTTTTTTGCGCATTTTTGCTGTTTTCTCGATTTTTCTAAGAGGAAATTAGAATTACAATTCAGCTAAGTAAATATTTTGTGATTGAAACATTCGAATGTGTATGAAATTATACTTTAGTCCTTCATCAAATTTACTACAAATGAGCAGAGTGGCGAAGAAGAAGCGTGCTGGGCCCATAACCCCGAGATTCGTGGATCGAAACCACGCTCTGCTAGATGTATTTCCTTTTTACGAGGTCGTGTTTAACGACTGTCCTGTTTTCTGGAGCTTTGGTTTGTCCAATTTTTTTTTGCGCATTTTCGCTCTTTTCTCGATTTTTCTAAGAGGAAAGAATTACAATTCAGCTAAGTAAATATTTTGTGATTGAAAAATTCGAATGTGTATGAAATTATACTTTAGTCCTTCATCAAATACTACCAATGAGCAGAGTGGCGCAGAAGAAGCGTGCTGGGCCCTTAACCCAGAGGTCCGAGGATCGAAATCACGCTGTGCTAGATGTTTTTCCTTTTTACGAGGTCGTGTAAAACGACTGTCCTGTTTTCTTGAGCTTTGGCTTGTAAAATTTTTTTTTCGCATTTTTTCTCTTTTCTCGATTTTTCTAAGAGGAAAGAATTACAATTCAGCTAAGTAAATATTTTGTGATTGAAACATTCGAATGTGTATGAAATTATACTTTATTCCTTCATCAAATACTACCAATGAGCAGAGTGGCGCAGTGGAAGCGTGCTGGGCCCATAACCCAGAGGTCCGTGGATCGAAACCACGCTCTGCTAGGTGTTTTTCCTTTTTACGAGGTCATGTCTAACGACTGTTCTGTTTTCTTGAGCTTTCGCTTGTCCAATTTTTTTTGCGCATTTTTGCTCTTTTCTCGATTTTACTAACATGAAATTAGAATTACAATTCAGCTAATTAAATATTTTCTGATTAAAACATTCGAATATGTATGAAGTTAGATTTTAGTCCTTCATCAAATCAGCATCCAATGAGCAGAGTGGCGCAGTGGAAGCGTGCTGGGCCCATAACCCAGAGGTCCGTAGATCGAAACCACGCTCTGCTAGATGTTTTTCCTTTTTACGAGGTCGTGTCTAACGACTGTCCTGTTTTCTTGAGCTTTGGCTTGTCCAATTTTTTTTGCGCATTTTTGCTCTTTTCTCGATTTTTCTAAGAGGAAATTAGAATTACAATTCAGCTAAGCAAATATTTTCTGGTTGAAACATTCAAATGTGTATGAAATTATACTTTAGTCCTTCATCAAACCTATTACCAATGAGCAGAGTGGCACAGTGGAAGCGTGCTGGGCCCATAACCCAGAGGTCCGTGGATCGAAACCACGCTCCGCTAAGTGTTTTTAATTTTTACGAGGTCGTGTCTAACGACTGTCCTGCTTTTTCGAGCTTTCGCTTGTCCAATTTTTTGCTCATTTTTGCTCTTTCTTTGATTTTTCTAAGAGAGAATTAGATTTACAATTCAGCTAAGTAAATACTTTCTGATTAAAACATTCGAATATGTATGAAGTTAGATTTTAGTCCTTTATCGAATCTATGAACAATTAGCAGAGTTTTACAGTTGAAGCGTGCTGGGCCCATAACCCAGAGGTCCGTGGATCGAATACACGCTCTGCTAGATGTTTTTCCTTTTTACGAGGTCGTGTCCAACGACTTTCCTGTTTTCTTGAGCTTTGGCTTGTCCAATTTTTTTTGCGCATTTTTTCTCTTTTCTCGATTTTTCTAAGAGGAAATTAGAATTACAATTCAGCTAAGTAAGTATTTTCTGATTGAAACATTCGAATATGTATGAAGTTAGATTTTAGTCCTTCATCAAATCAACGTTCAATGAGCAGAGTGGCGCAGTGGAAGCGTGCTGGGCCCATAACCCAGAGGTTCGTGGATCGAAACCACGCTCTGCTAGACGATTTTCCTATTTACGAGGTCGTGTCTAACGACTGTCCTGTTTTCTTCAGCTTTCGCTTGTCAAATTTTTTTGCTCATTTTTGCTGCTATCTTGATTTTTCTAAGAGGAAATTAGAATTACAATTCAGCTAAGTAAATATTTTCTGATTAAAACATTCGAATGTGTATGAAATTATACTTTAGTCCGTCATCAAATCTACTTATAACGAACAGAGTGGTGCAGTGGAAGCGTGCTGGGCCCATAACCCAGAGGTCCGTAGATCGAAACCACGCTCTGCTAGATGTTTTTCCTTTTTACGAGGTCGTGTCTAACGACTGTCCTGTTTTCTTGAGCTTTGGCTTGTAAAAATTTTTTTGCGCATTTTTGCTCTTTTCTCGATTTTTCTAACATTAAATTAGAATTACAATTCAGCTAAGTAAATTTTCTGATTCAAACGTTAGAATATGTATGAAGTTAGATTTCAGTCCTTCATCAAATCTACGTCCAATGAGCAGAGTGGCGCAGTGGAAGCGTGCTGGGCCCATAACCCAGAGGTCCGTGGATCGAAACCACGCTCTGCTAAATGTTTTTCCTTTTTACGAGGTCGTGTCTAACGACTGTCCTGTTTTCTTGAGCTTTGGCTTGTAAAATTTTTTTTGCGCATTTTTGCTCTTTTCTCGATTTTTCTAACATTAAATTAGAATTACAATTCAGCTAAGTAAATTTTCTGATTCAAACGTTAGAATATGTATGAAGTTAGATTTCAGTCCTTCATCAAATCTACGTCCAATGAGCAGAGTGGCGCAGTGGAAGCGTGCTGGGCCCATAACCCAGAGGTCCGTGGATCGAAACCACGCTCTGCTAAATGTTTTTCCTTTTTACGAGGTCGTGTCTAACGACTGTCCTGCTTTTTCGAGCTTTCGCTTGTCCAATTTTTTGCTCATTTTTGCTCTTTCTTTGATTTTTCTAAGAGAGAATTAGATTTACAATTCAGCTAAGTAAATACTTTCTGATTAAAACATTCGAATATGTATGAAGTTAGATTTTAGTCCTTTATCGAATCTATGAACAATGAGCAGAGTTTTACAGTTGAAGCGTGCTGGGCCCATAACCCAGAGGTCCGTGGATCAAAACCACGCTCTGCCAGATGTTTTTCCTTTTTACGAGGACGTGTCTAACGACTGTCCTGTTTTCTTGAGCTTTCGTTTGTCCAATTTTTTTTGCTCATTTTTGCTCTTTTCTCGGTTTTTCTAAGAGGAAATTAGAATTACAATTCAGCTAAGTAAATATTTTCTGATTAAAACATTCGAATATGTATGAAATTATACTTTAGTCCTTCATCAAATCTACTACCAATGAGCATAGTGGCGCAGTGGAAGCGTGCTGGGCCTATAACCCACAGGTCCGTGGATCGAAACCACGCTCTGCTAGGTGTTTTTCCTTTTTACGAGGTCGTGTCTAACGACTGTCCTGTTTTCGTGAGCTTTCGCTTGTCAATTTTTTTTGATCATGTTTGCTCTTTTCTCGATTTTTCTAAGAGGAAATTAGAATTACAATTTAGCTAAGTAAGTATTTTCTGATTAAAACATTCGAATGTGTATGAAATTATACTTTAGTCCTTCATCAATTCTATTTCCTATGAGCAGAGTGGCGCAGTGGAAGCGTGCTGGGCCTATAACCCACAGGTCCGTGGATCGAAACCACGCTCTGCTAGGTGTTTTTCCTTTTTACGAGGTCGTGTCTAACGACTGTCCTGTTCTCGTGAGCTTTCGCTTGTCAATTTTTTTGCTCATTTTTGCTCTTTTCTCGATTTTTCTAAGAGGAAATTAGAACTACAATTCAGCTAAGTAAATATTTTCTAATTAAAACATTCGAATGTGTGTGAAATTATACTTTAGACCTTCATCAAATCTACTTACTATGAACAGAGTGCACAGTGGAAGCGTGCTGGGCCCGTAAACCAGAGGTCCGTGGATCGAAACCACGATCTGCTAGATGTTTTTCCGTTTCACGAGGTCGTGTCTAACGACTGTCCTGTTTTCTTGAGCTTTCGTTTGTCCAATTTTTTTGCTCATTTTTGCTCTTTTCTCGAATTTTCTAAGAGGAAATTAGAATTACAATTCAGCTAATAAAATATTTTCTGATTAAAACATTCGAATATGTATGAAGTTAGATTTTAGTCCTTCATAAATTCAACGTCCAATGAGCAGAGTGGCGCAGTGGAAGCGTGCTGGGCCCATAACCCAGAGGTCCGTGGATCGAAACCACGCTCTGCTAGACGTTTTTCCTATTTACGAGGTCGTGTCTAACGACTGTCCTGTTTTCTCCAGCTTTCGCTTGTCCAATTTTTTTGCTCATTTTTGCTCTTTTCTTAACTTTTCTAAGAGGAAATTAGAATTACAATTCAGCTTATTAAATATTTTCTGATTAAAACATTCGAATGTGTATGAAATTATACTTTAGTCCTTCATCAAATCTACGTCCAATGAGCAGAGTTGCGCAGTGGAAGCGTGCTGGGCCCATAACCCAGAGGTCCGTGGATCGAAACCACGCTCTGCTAGATGTTTTTACGAGGTCGTGTCTAACGACTGTCCTGTTTTCTCCAGCTTTCGTTTGTCCAATTTTTTTGCTCATTTTCGCTCTTTTCTCGATTTTTCTAAGAAGAAATTAGAATTACAATTCAGCTAATTAAATATTTTCTGATTAAAACATTCGAATGTGTATGAAATTATACTTTAGTCCTTCATCAAATCTACTACCCATGAGCAGAGTGGCGCAGTGGAAGCGTGCTGGGCCCATAACCCAGAGGTCCGTGTGTCGAAACCACGCTCTGCTAGGTGTTTTTCCTTTTTACGAGGTCATGCCCAGGTAGCATCAACTCATCGGATTTTGCTCGGCCGATCATCGACTCCTCCTAAACTCATCGCATAATGCACGCTGATATCGTTGCGATCAGAATCCGAGAACGGTTTTCGATGAGCTGTTTTTTATCGGAAAACTATATCCTTACTATCAAATTTCCCGATGAAAATTTGCCGAGCTGCATTTCATCGGAAAAAGAGATCGTAACGATCAAATTTTCCGATGAAAATTTGCCTAGCAACATTTCATCGGAAAAAGAGATCGTAACGATCAAATTTTCCGATGAAAGTTTGCCTAGCTACATTTCATCGGAAAAAGAGATCGTAACGATCAAATTTTCCGATGAAAATTTGCCGAGCTGCATTTCATCGGAAAAAGAGATCGTAACGATCAAATTTTCCGATGAAAATTTGCGGAGCGAAATTTCATCCGAAAAAGAGATCGTAACGATCAAATTTTCCGATGAAAATTTGCCGAGCTGCATTTCATCGGAAAAAGAGATCGTAACGATCAAATTTTCCGATGAAAATTTACCGAGCGAAATTTCATCCAAAAAAGAGATCGTAACGATCAAATTTTCCGATGAAAATTTGCTGAGCTACATTTCATCGGAAAAAGAGATCGTAACGATCAAATTTTCCGATGAAAATTTGCCGAGTTACATTTCATCTTAAAAAAAGTAGGTCGTTTAAATTTTCCGATAAAAGTTTTCCCAATCTTAAATTTTTGGAAATCTCCCAACTGTTAAAATAGGATAAGTTTTATTATTCGAATATCCGACTATTGATCAAACGTTAGGCTATACGGATCAACATTCAGTTTTGAGAATGACTGAGACTTTGACTCCGAATCCGACTCCTGGATTTTGGAAGGGTTCACTCCGATTTGCTGCAAAATCAATTCAACTTTAACTCCACGATTCCAACCCCGATTACCTCACTGGAATTGCGAACAAAATGAGACTCCGACTCTTGAATGATTTCTCTCTATCTCCAAAACAATTCCATTCTGTTCAATTTGACTCCCAAAATTACCGACTCCGACTCGGTTTGCGGGCAAAATGATCGACTCCGACTCTTCACTAGCTGGCGCCACAAGTATATTCACTGAATAAAATTCTCACTTTCCGTTCAGAAATCTGTCATGGCCTTACCCCCCCCCAATAGATGGCGCCACAAATGATTTTCCATTTAATACATTATTTTCGTCCTTGGAGAGAACACTGCTTGTCTAGTGGTTAGCGTATGAATCTCGTATTCCAGAGGTCTAGGGTTCGATTCCCGGCTAAAGCGACTTAGATTGAGCTCATGACTCACGTTCCTCAAAAGTTGTTAAATTAGAAATTAACTAAACAAGTTATTAAAAGAAATTGAAGTATATTGAAAAATTGTCCCAAATGACGTCATCCGAAAATACCCCTTCTGAAAGTTTTAAAGATGGCGGAAGTGTCACGTGATCATCCAAGATGGCGGACCCATCTTCCCACTGTTAATTTTTTTTCCTCCTGCTTGTCCCTATATCGCGGTTGTTATTACTTCTCATCGTATTTTCATCCTAAATTCATCGCCTCGGAACAGCACTGCTCGTATATTGGTCCAAATCTCATCGTATTTTCATCCAAAATTCATCGCCTCGGAACAGCACTGCTCGTATATTGCTCCAAATCTCATCGTATTTTCATCCAAAATTCATCGCCTCGGAAAAGCACTGCTCGTATATTGCTCCAAATCTCATCGGTATAGGGAGCAAAATTCATCGGATACCGATGATCGGATTCTACTATTGCCGATGAGACATATTGAAGCAATTTCCGATGAAAACTCATCGGAATCCGATCATCGACCGATCAAAGTTTGATCGGATTTCGATGAACGGCCGATGATCGGCCGATGAGTTGATGCTACTCGGGTGTCTAACGACTGTTCTGTTTTCTTGAGCTTTAGCTTGTCCAATTTTTTTTTGCGCATTTTTGCACTTTTCTCGATTTTTCTAACAGGAAATTAGAATTACAATTCAGCTAAGTAAATATTTTCTGATTAAAACATTCGAATATGTATGAAGTTAGATTTTAGTCCTTCATCATATCAACGTCCAATGAGCAGAGTGGCGCAGTGGAAACGTGCTCGGCCCATATCCCAGAGGTCCGTGGATCAAAACCACGCTCTGCAAGACGTTTTTCCTATTTACGAGGTCGTGTCTAACGACTGTCCTGTTTTCTTCAGCTTTCGCTTGTAAAATTTTTTTGCTCATTTTTGCTCTTTTTTTAATTTTTCTAAGAGGAAATTAGAATTACAATTCAGCTAAGTAAATATTTTCTGATTAAAACATTCGAATGTGTATGAAGTTATACTTTAGTCCGTCATCAAATCTACTTATAATGAGCAGAGTGGCTCAGTGGAAGCGTGCTGGGCCCATTTCCCAGACGTCCGTGGATCGAAACCACGCTCTGCTAGACGTTTTTACAAGGTCGTGTCCAAAGACTGAAATGTTTTCTTGAACTTTGTCTTGTCCAATTTTTTTGCGCATTTTTGCTCTTTTCTCGATTTTTCTAAGAGGAAATTAGAATTACAATTCAGCTAAGTAAATATTTTCTGATTGAAACATTCGAATGTGTATGATATTATACTTTAGTTTTTCTTAAAATCTATTTCCTATGAGCAGAATGGTGCAGTGGATGCGTGCTGGGCCAATAACCCAGAGGTCCGTGGATCGAAACCACGCTCTGCTAGATGTTTTTCCTTAACGACAGTACTGTTTTCTTGAGCTTTCGTTTGTCCAATTTTTTTCCCATTTTTGCTCTTTTCTCGATTTTTCCAAGAGGAAAGTAGAATTACAATTCAGCTAAGTAAATATTTTGTGATTAAAACATTCGAATATGTATGAAGTTAGATTTTAGTCCTTCATCAAATAAACGTCCAATGAGCAGAATGGCGCAGTGGAAGCGTGCTGGGCCCATAACCCAGAGGTCCGTGGACCGAAACCACGCTCTGCTAGACGTTTTTCATATTTACGAGGTCGTGTCTAACGACTGTCCTGTTTTCTTCAGCTTTCGCTTGTCCAATTTTTTTTGCTCATTTTTGCTCTTTTCTTAATTTTTCTAAGAGGAAATTAGAATTACAATTCAGCTAAGTAAGTATTTTCTGATTAAAACATTCGAATAAGCATAAAATTATACTTTAGTCCGTCATCAAATCTACTTGTAATGAGCAGAGTGGCGCAGTGGAAGCGTGCTGGGCCCATAACCCAGAGGTCCGTGGATCGAAACCACGCTCTGCCAGACGTTTTTCCTTTTTACAAGGTCGTGTCTAATGACTGTCCTGTTTTCTTGAGCTTTGTCTTGTCCAATTTTTGTGCGCATTTTTGCTCTTTTCTCGATTTTTCTAAGAGAAAATTAGAATTACAATTCAGCTAAGTAAATATTTTCTGATTAAAACATTCGAATGTGTATAAAATTATACTTTAGTCCTTCATCAAATCTGTTTCCTATGAGCAGAGTGGCGCAATGGAAGCGAGTTGGACCCGTAACCTAGAGGTCCGTGGATCAAAGCCACGCTCTGCTAGATGTTTTTACGAGGTCGTGTCTAACGACTGTCCTGTTTTCTCCAGCTTTCGTTTGTCCAATTTTTTTGCTCATTTTCGCTCTTTTCTCGATTTTTCTAAGAAGAAATTAGAATTACAATTCAGCTAATTAAATATTTTCTGATTAAAACATTCGAATGTGTATGAAATTATACTTTAGTCCTTCATCAAATCTACTACCCATGAGCAGAGTGGCGCAGTGGAAGCGTGCTGGGCCCATAACCCAGAGGTCCGTGTGTCGAAACCACGCTCTGCTAGGTGTTTTTCCTTTTTACGAGGTCATGCCCAGGTAGCATCAACTCATCGGATTTTGCTCGGCCGATCATCGACTCCTCCTAAACTCATCGCATAATGCACGCTGATATCGTTGCGATCAGAATCCGAGAACGGTTTTCGATGAGCTGTTTTTTATCGGAAAACTATATCCTTACTATCAAATTTCCCGATGAAAATTTGCCGAGCTGCATTTCATCGGAAAAAGAGATCGTAACGATCAAATTTTCCGATGAAAATTTGCCTAGCAACATTTCATCGGAAAAAGAGATCGTAACGATCAAATTTTCCGATGAAAGTTTGCCTAGCTACATTTCATCGGAAAAAGAGATCGTAACGATCAAATTTTCCGATGAAAATTTGCCGAGCTGCATTTCATCGGAAAAAGAGATCGTAACGATCAAATTTTCCGATGAAAATTTGCGGAGCGAAATTTCATCCGAAAAAGAGATCGTAACGATCAAATTTTCCGATGAAAATTTGCCGAGCTGCATTTCATCGGAAAAAGAGATCGTAACGATCAAATTTTCCGATGAAAATTTACCGAGCGAAATTTCATCCAAAAAAGAGATCGTAACGATCAAATTTTCCGATGAAAATTTGCTGAGCTACATTTCATCGGAAAAAGAGATCGTAACGATCAAATTTTCCGATGAAAATTTGCCGAGTTACATTTCATCTTAAAAAAAGTAGGTCGTTTAAATTTTCCGATAAAAGTTTTCCCAATCTTAAATTTTTGGAAATCTCCCAACTGTTAAAATAGGATAAGTTTTATTATTCGAATATCCGACTATTGATCAAACGTTAGGCTATACGGATCAACATTCAGTTTTGAGAATGACTGAGACTTTGACTCCGAATCCGACTCCTGGATTTTGGAAGGGTTCACTCCGATTTGCTGCAAAATCAATTCAACTTTAACTCCACGATTCCAACCCCGATTACCTCACTGGAATTGCGAACAAAATGAGACTCCGACTCTTGAATGATTTCTCTCTATCTCCAAAACAATTCCATTCTGTTCAATTTGACTCCCAAAATTACCGACTCCGACTCGGTTTGCGGGCAAAATGATCGACTCCGACTCTTCACTAGCTGGCGCCACAAGTATATTCACTGAATAAAATTCTCACTTTCCGTTCAGAAATCTGTCATGGCCTTACCCCCCCAATAGATGGCGCCACAAATGATTTTCCATTTAATACATTATTTTCGTCCTTGGAGAGAACACTGCTTGTCTAGTGGTTAGCGTATGAATCTCGTATTCCAGAGGTCTAGGGTTCGATTCCCGGCTAAAGCGACTTAGATTGAGCTCATGACTCACGTTCATCAAAAGTTGTTAAATTAGAAATTAACTAAACAAGTTATTAAAAGAAATTGAAGTATATTGAAAAATTGTCCCAAATGACGTCATCCGAAAATACCCCTTCTGAAAGTTTTAAAGATGGCGGAAGTGTCACGTGATCATCCAAGATGGCGGACCCATCTTCCCACTGTTAATTTTTTTTCCTCCTGCTTGTCCCTATATCGCGGTTGTTATTACTTCTCATCGTATTTTCATCCTAAATTCATCGCCTCGGAACAGCACTGCTCGTATATTGGTCCAAATCTCATCGTATTTTCATCCAAAATTCATCGCCTCGGAACAGCACTGCTCGTATATTGCTCCAAATCTCATCGTATTTTCATCCAAAATTCATCGCCTCGGAAAAGCACTGCTCGTATATTGCTCCAAATCTCATCGGTATAGGGAGCAAAATTCATCGGATACCGATGATCGGATTCTACTATTGCCGATGAGACATATTGAAGCAATTTCCGATGAAAACTCATCGGAATCCGATCATCGACCGATCAAAGTTTGATCGGATTTCGATGAACGGCCGATGATCGGCCGATGAGTTGATGCTACTCGGGTGTCTAACGACTGTTCTGTTTTCTTGAGCTTTAGCTTGTCCAATTTTTTTTTGCGCATTTTTGCACTTTTCTCGATTTTTCTAACAGGAAATTAGAATTACAATTCAGCTAAGTAAATATTTTCTGATTAAAACATTCGAATATGTATGAAGTTAGATTTTAGTCCTTCATCATATCAACGTCCAATGAGCAGAGTGGCGCAGTGGAAACGTGCTCGGCCCATATCCCAGAGGTCCGTGGATCAAAACCACGCTCTGCAAGACGTTTTTCCTATTTACGAGGTCGTGTCTAACGACTGTCCTGTTTTCTTCAGCTTTCGCTTGTAAAATTTTTTTGCTCATTTTTGCTCTTTTTTTAATTTTTCTAAGAGGAAATTAGAATTACAATTCAGCTAAGTAAATATTTTCTGATTAAAACATTCGAATGTGTATGAAGTTATACTTTAGTCCGTCATCAAATCTACTTATAATGAGCAGAGTGGCTCAGTGGAAGCGTGCTGGGCCCATTTCCCAGACGTCCGTGGATCGAAACCACGCTCTGCTAGACGTTTTTACAAGGTCGTGTCTAAAGACTGAAATGTTTTCTTGAACTTTGTCTTGTCCAATTTTTTTGCGCATTTTTGCTCTTTTCTCGATTTTTCTAAGAGGAAATTAGAATTACAATTCAGCTAAGTAAATATTTTCTGATTGAAACATTCGAATGTGTATGATATTATACTTTAGTTTTTCTTAAAATCTATTTCCTATGAGCAGAATGGTGCAGTGGATGCGTGCTGGGCCAATAACCCAGAGGTCCGTGGATCGAAACCACGCTCTGCTAGATGTTTTTCCTTAACGACAGTACTGTTTTCTTGAGCTTTCGTTTGTCCAATTTTTTTCCCATTTTTGCTCTTTTCTCGATTTTTCCAAGAGGAAAGTAGAATTACAATTCAGCTAAGTAAATATTTTGTGATTAAAACATTCGAATATGTATGAAGTTAGATTTTAGTCCTTCATCAAATAAACGTCCAATGAGCAGAATGGCGCAGTGGAAGCGTGCTGGGCCCATAACCCAGAGGTCCGTGGACCGAAACCACGCTCTGCTAGACGTTTTTCATATTTACGAGGTCGTGTCTAACGACTGTCCTGTTTTCTTCAGCTTTCGCTTGTCCAATTTTTTTTGCTCATTTTTGCTCTTTTCTTAATTTTTCTAAGAGGAAATTAGAATTACAATTCAGCTAAGTAAGTATTTTCTGATTAAAACATTCGAATAAGCATAAAATTATACTTTAGTCCGTCATCAAATCTACTTGTTATGAGCAGAGTGGCGCAGTGGAAGCGTGCTGGGCCCATAACCCAGAGGTCCGTGGATCGAAACCACGCTCTGCCAGACGTTTTTCCTTTTTACAAGGTCGTGTCTAATGACTGTCCTGTTTTCTTGAGCTTTGTCTTGTCCAATTTTTGTGCGCATTTTTGCTCTTTTCTCGATTTTTCTAAGAGGAAATTAGAATTACAATTCAGCTAAGTAAATATTTTCTGATTAAAACATTCGAATGTGTATAAAATTATACTTTAGTCCTTCATCAAATCTGTTTCCTATGAGCAGAGTGGCGCAATGGAAGCGAGTTGGACCCGTAACCTAGAGGTCCGTGGATCAAAGCCACGCTCTGCTAGATGTTTTTTCTTTTTACGAGGTCGTGTGTAACGACTGTTCTGTTTTCTTGAGAATTCGCTTGTAAGAATTTTTTGCTAATTTTTTCTGTTTTCTCAATATTTCTATTAGGAAATTGGAATTTCAATTCAGCAAAGTAAATATTTTCTAATTAAAACATTCGAATGCGTATGAAATTCGATTTTAGTCCTTCATCAAATCTACGTCCCACGAGCAGAGTGGCGCAGTGGATGCGTGCTGGGCGTAAAAAGCAGAGATCCGTGGATCGAAAACACGGTCTGCTATTGATGTTTTACCTTTTTACAAGGTCTTGTCTAACGACTGTCTTGTTTTCTTGAGCTTTCGCTTGTCCAATATTTTTGCTCTTTTCTCGATTTTTCTAAGAGGAAATTAGAATTACAATTCAGCTAAGTAAATATTTTCTAATTAAAACATTCGAATGTGTATGAAATTATACTTTAGTCCTTCATCAAATCTGCTACCAATGAGCATAGTGGCGCAGTGGAAGCGTGCTGGGCCCATAACCCACAGGTCCGTGGATCGAAACCACGCTCTGCTAGGTGTTTTTCCTTTTCGCGAGGTCATGTCTAACGACTGTCCTGTATTCTTCAGCTTTCAATTGTCCATTTTTTTTTGCTCATTTTTGCTCTTTTCTCGATTTTTCTAAGAGGAAATTAGAATTACAATTCAGCTAAGTAAATATTTTCTGATTAAAACATTCGAATGTGTATGAAATTATACTTTAGTCCTTCATCAATTCTATTTCCTATGAGCAGAGTGGTGCAGTGGATGCGTGCTGGGCCCATAATCCAGAGGTCCGTGGAGCGAAACCGCGCTCTGCTAGGTGTTTTTCTTTTTTACGAGGTCGTGTCTAACGACTGTCCTGTTTTCTTGAGCTTTCGCTTGTCCAATTTTTTTGCTCATTTTTGCTCTTTTCTCGATTTTTCTAAGAGGAAATTAGAATTACAATTCAGCTAATAAAATATTTTCTGATTAAAACATTCGAATATGTATGAAGTTAGATTTTAGTCCTTCATCAAATAAACGTCCAAAGAGCAGAATGGCGCAGTGGAAGCGTGCTGGGCCCATACCCCAGAGGTCCGTGGACCGAAACCACGCTCTGCTAGACGTTTTTCATATTTACGAGGTCTTGTCTAACGACTGTCCTGTTTTCTTCAGCTTTCGCTTGTCCAATTTAATTTGCTCATTTTTGCTCTTTTCTTAATTTTTCTAAGAGGAAATTAGAATTACAATTCAGCTAAGTAAGTATTTTCTGATTAAAACATTCGAATAAGCATAAAATTATACTTTAGTCCTTCATCAAATCTACGTCCAATGAGCAGAGTGGCGCAGTGGAAGCGTGCTGGACCCGTAACCTAGAGGTCCGTGGATCAAAACCACGCTCTGCTAGATGTTTTTTCTTTTTACGAGGTCGTGTGTAACGACTGTTCTGTTTTCTTGAGAATTCGCTTGTAAAAATTTTTGCTAATTTTTTCTCTTTTCTCATTATTTCTAAGAGGAAATTAGAATTTCAATTCAGCAAAGTAAATATTTTCTAATTAAAACATTCGAATGTGTATGAAATTCGATTTTAGTCCTTCATCAAATCTACGTCCCACGAGCAGAGTGGCGCAGTGGATGCGTGCTGGGCCCATATAGCAGAGATCCCTGGTTCGGAACCACTTTCTGCTAGATGTCCTGTTTTCTTGAGCTTTGGCTTGTCCAATTCTTTTGCGCATTTTTGCTCTTTTCTCGATTTTTCTAAGAGGAAATTAGAATTATAATTCAGCTAAGTAAATATTTTCTGATTGAAACATTCGAATGTGTATGAAATTATACTTTAGTCCTTCACCAAATCTACGACCAATGAGCAGAGTAGCGCAGTGGAAGCGCGCTGGGTATAAAACCCAGAGGTCCGTGGGTCGAAACCACGCTGAGCTAGATGCTCTTTTTTACGAGGACGTGTCTAACGACTGTCCTGTTTTCTTGAGCTTTCCAATTTTTTATGTCATTTTTGCTCTTTTTTCGATTCTTATTCTTCTAAGAGGAAATTAGAATTACAGTTAAGCTAAGTAAGTATTTTTTGATTAAAACATTCGAATATGTATGATATTAGATTTTAGTCCTTCATCAAAGCTACGTCCGACGAGCAGAGTGGCGCAGCGGAAGCATGCTGGGACCATAACCCAGAGGTCAGTGGATCGAAACCACGCTCTGCTAGATGTTTTGACTTGATATGAGTCAACTGCGGTCGCACTTTCTTGAAGTGTTTCCTGTATCAAAACTTTTGTTTCGTTACTAATCATTTCTTTAAATGGAAAGTTACAAATATACCGTTTGATAAGTAAATATTTTATGTTTAAAATATTGAATATTTAGTCCAGTCAATGAACACATTGTAGCGTGCATGGAATATGCGATATTTTTTGACTTCAGAATATTGTTAGGGGTAGTTAGTAAGTAAACATACTAAAAGTCCCCGACCCTGGGGGGTGAGCTAACTGTAGGAGGGAGGGGGGAAGAAAATTTTGTGTTTTTCGAGAAAATGCCGGAAACAGTGGAAAAAAAAGCGTTTAAAATAAAAATTCAAGCTAAATAAACTTACTATGAAACTGTTTCTACACATATTTTTCAATTTTCTAGTAATTTTTTGGGTATATGTTATAAAAAAATAAATGATTTTCGGAAAAATCCTTTTTTTTTTTTTTTTTTTTTTTTTTTTTTTTTTTTTTTTTTTTGTAAAACATTTGCTCCTAGTGCCTCCCAGGATCAGTATTCATGAAAATTGTCAATGACAAAGTTTTAGAGCTTTGAATTTCCTTCAATTTGATATGCTACTTTGTTATATTTTATTCAACCAATCAAAAGTTACAGAATTTCAAACACGCATTTTCATGGCAAAAAATGGAACATTTGCCATTTACAAATTTCAAACTGACTCGAAAGGATCTCGCCCTTCCTCTTTCTTCAATGAATTCGACAATCCTGATGGACAATAAAGAAGTCGTTGTGGGTTACTGCCACACAAATGATGTTTATTGTGTGTGGGGGAGTGAACGTGAAATTGCGATTTTGTGACAAGGGGGAAGGAAAAAAAAGTGTGACATCAAGTACTTTTTAAATCCAAATATGTTTATGAAAAGTAGCTTGTAAAACGAATTTTGTGACAAAAGGAAAGGAGGGGGGAGGTAGAAGGTTAAAAATGTTGAAAAAAACTGTGACATTATTTATTGACAGCCCTTTACCAAGGAATCGGGCGATGATTTGTAAAATTACGTATATGCAGTATGAATTGGTAAACTTAAGACGTGCAGAAAGTCAGTACTATACATAGTGTTTAAGGAAATTGATAAGGAAATTGATTTAATTAAATTTGAATTTTGTTGTTACTGGGATTACCTATGGTCTACAATACTGTTATGCAAAACGAGATGACTCTATAAACCATATGGACATCAACGTCAGGTAGAAAATTGAAACGACGGTCAAACAAGGTTTCTGTCCATCTTTCATAATAACAGTCAGCTGACAAATCCGCTAATGATGAAGCTGTTGAAAAACGAGACAAATACGCTCCGAGCTTTAGGTGATGTTGACGTTGATATTGCGAAGATGGATCAGATGGCTAAATTCTTCGGCAGCTATCATTTGAGAGGAAGTACTCCTGGTTGTCCTCTTATTAGCCAAATCCCCAACTGATCACAACATTCTGACAGAAATCTAAAATCATACAACATGTATCTAAGGTATATATCAAGAGTTCTTCTTCCCCTCAATCTAATGAGGCAGCTGTGGTCATATGTATCTCTCATGGTATGGTGCTCCAGCGGCAGAAAAGTCCCTCAATGAGTTCCGTTACAGATCCTTTATCAAAGTAGCTGCTAACATCAAGACTGATCTCTAACTCCGCCGTACCACCAATTTAACCTGTAGCTAGGAACTTAATGGTGAAGTACCGGATTTGGGGTTTAAGAAAGGAGGAATGACCAACTCGTGCTGAAACTCTCGGAATCGGATGTTGCTCCTGACGGAATCTTGAAGATGATTTTGACAGATCTCTTTTCTACAAGTGACCAGGAGTCACTTGTAGAAAATCATCGTTAGACTACTCTGTTGCAAGCTTGCATTGCAAGGGCAGTTTCAACAACGGAATCAATATATTTATCCAGGACGAAGGGGACGACGATGACATCAATACATTACTAATTTCTAAGAACAAGTTTTCCACTTTTGGTGATATGACCCTTCCGCCTCTGAATAGAACCAAGATGTCACCTCAAAGATGATATTTTCATTTTCTAATTACTGTCAGTCCCTATTCCATATAAACAATTTCAAAATATGATTAGTAATAATGTAATGAAAAACTATAATTACAAAAAGGTGCTGCCTGTCAGCTACATTTACCTTATTTCTATTATTAAAATTTTCATTTTCCACATATAGCGTCACATATTCATTTCAATAAGTAACGAAATTGAGTACATGCTAGAACTTCATAGTTTTTGATTGCTTGTCAGCTCGGTGTCGCTGTGATTGGACATAGGCTTGGTTTTTTTTGGTATCAGGTTTGAATCTGCAGTTTAAGTGTTCAGCCGGTGGATTTTGAATACATAAAACTGTCAGAGTAAATGTCACATGATTGCTGCACAAGATCCCTTGAGCGCCTGCTTGGCACAGACACTCTGCGACAAAAAGAAGGAGATGATTTTTTTTTGAAAAGTATTGGTTTTCAAGAACGCGTATCTAAAATAACACTGGAAATGTGACATATATGTATTAAACAATTTCACAATAAATTTAGTTAACTTTTACTTTTATTCGGAACACATTTTTCCTGTCGTTTCCGAGATATAACCGAAAACCACAAAATTTGGGTTCCCCTTCCCACCTTTAATTCCCGCCCCCCCCCCCCCCCAGCGTCGGGGACTTTCAGTATATTTACTAATTAATTACTTCTAACAAATTTCATAATGAAGAAGTGCTGACTTTCTCCACTTCCTCAGTTCATTTTCGTTAAATAATGCAATGGGTATGGAGCTAATTCATATTGCATATAAGTAGTTCTGCAAATCTTGGTAAGGGGCTGTCCATAAATGATGTTATACTTTTTCTCAACATTTTTGACCTCCTCCCCAATTGTCACAAAGTTGTTTTCATAAACTAATTGTTATAATATTCGTATTTAAAAATGCTTGATGTCACACTTCTTAGTCTTTCTCTCCCTCTTGTCACAAAGTCACAATTTTATGACCCCCCCCCCCCCAACCCTTAGACGTCATTTGTGTTGTAGTAATCCACAAATACTTCTTCATTGTCCATCAGGATTGTCGAATTCATTGAAGAAAGGACAAGTGCGCGATCCTTTCGAGTCAGTTTGATATTTGTGAATGGCAAGTGTTCCACTTTTTGCCATGAAAGTGCATGTTTGAAATTCTGTAACTTTTGATTGGTTGAATAAAATATAACAAAGTAGCATATCAAATTGAAGGAAATTTATAGCTGTACAACTTTGTCTTTGATAATGTTCATGAATACTTATCCTGGGAGGCACTAGGAGCAAATGTTTGACAAAAAGAGAGAATTTTTCCTAAATCATCGATTTTTCATAACATATAGCCGAAAAATTATTGGAAATTTGACAAATATGTGTAGAAACAGTTTCATAGTATGTTTATTTAACTTGAATTTTTATTTTAAACGCATTTTTTCCACCGTTTCCGACATTTCTCGAAAAACCCAAAATTTTCTTCCCCCCTCCCTCACACCTTAAGCTCATCCCCCAGGGTCGGTGACTTTTAGTATGTTTACTTACTAACTATCTCTAACAATATTCTGAAGTCAAAAATTATTGCATATTCCATGCACGCTACACCCCTGTTTTGAGCACTCATTGACTGGACTAATTTGTGAAATTAGATTTTATTTCTTCATCAAAATTGCGTTCGCGCGGCAGAGTGGCGCAGTGGAAGCGTGCTGGGCCCGTAACCCAGAGGTTCGTGGATCGAGACCACACTCAGCTAGATTTTTTTCCTTGTTGCGTGGTCACCTCTAACAACTGTCTTACTTTCTCGAGATTTCTTTTGATCAATGTTTTACGTCATAATTGTTTTTTTTTTTTTTTTCTACTTTCTTTTAAGCGGAAAATACAATTTTAAACCAATTAAACAAATATTTTCTATTTACAATTTTCGAATATGTATGAAATTACATTTTATCCTTTCATCAAAGTTGCGATTGCAGAGTAGAGTGGCGCATTGGAAGCGTGCTGGGTCCATGACCCAGAGATCCGTGGAGCGAAACCACGCTCTGCTAGACGTTTTTCCTTGTTATGAGATTGTCTCTAACAACTGTCCCAATTTCTCAAGCTTTCCTTTTATCATTTTTTATTTCACTATTGCTCTTTTCTCCCTTCTTTTAGAAAGAAATCACAATTTTAAACCATTTAAATAAATATTTTCGATTTAAAATGCTCGAATATGAATGAAATTTATTTTAATCCTTCATGAAAGCTTTGTCTTCGGAGTAGAGTGGCGCAAATGAAGCGTGCTGTGTCCATAACCCAGAGGTCAGTGTATTGAAACCACGCTCTGCTAGATTTTTTTTTATTTTTTTGAATGGTTTGAGGTCGTTTCTAAGAGCGGCCGCACTTTCTCGTACAGTTTTCTGTATCAAAAATTATTTTTTCACTACTGCTCCTTTCTCGTTTCTTTTTTGGAAAAGTTAAAATTATACAGCTTGATAAGTTAATGTTTTCTGTTAAAAATATTTGAATATGTATTAAATTATATTTCATTCCTTCATCAAAGCTGCGTCATCGAAGCACAGTGGCGCAGTGGAAGTGTGCTAGGCCCATAACGGAGGCGTCCGTGGATCGAAATCACGCTCTGCTAGCTGTTTGTCCTTTTTACGAGGTCGTGTAAAAAGGAAATCGACTGTACCACTTTCTTGACCTTTTCCTTGATCATTTTTTTATGTCATTATTGTTCTTTTCTCGATCCTCTTAAGGGGAAATTACAATTATAAACCAGCTAAATAGATATATTTTTTTAAACATTGAATATTAATGAAATTAGATTTAATTCCTTCAGCAAAGCTGAATTTCACGTGCAGAGTTTCGCAGTTTAAGCATGCTGGACCCCCAATCGAGAGGTCCGAGGCTAGAAACCACGCTCTGCTAGGTGTGGTTCCTTGATTTGAGGTTGTGCCTAGCAACGGTCGAACTATTTCCTTTAGCAAATATTTTGCTTCGTTACTGTTGGTTACTACCTTGTTTTCTCTGTTTCAATGTTGAGAATATTCCAGGGGACAATTATTAAACATCTTGTCTTCTGAAAGCATCGAAAATCTGTTAAGATTGCTTTTATGGAGCTTCAGTTTTTAAAAATGGTCGAACTCCTTACGTTACCAAATATGGTCCACAGTCGCGCTTTTAAGATTTCAATTACGAAAACATTTCGGACGATAGTCCGACTGCTCTCGTATGAAATCTTAAAATAAATTTCTTATAATTTAAGGTGGAGAGCATATAAATCCCTCCACCTAGTATCACTGTACATCTCTTTAAATCTTCGTTTTTTAGGACTTTAATTTCAAAATAGTTTTCGTGGAGAACTCCAGCACTTCCCTGCCTGTGAAATTATCGAAGTTAGTCTATGAAACTGCGTTTTTAGAACTTCAATTTCGAAAAATTTGGCAGAGGTGTGATGGATTTCGCTGTACTTTTTAAAAACTTCAATCGGGGGCCACTTCAAACAGGCCAATTACCCTCATTACACTAATGTCAACAAATATAGTCTATAATATGGCTTTTTTAAGATTTCATTTTCTAAAGCTTTCCGCAGATGGCTCTCCGAATTTTTCCTCCACGTTGCATCACCAGAGACCGTCTAAAACGGCGTTCTTACGACTACATTTTCAAAAAATTTCCGAGGGGACCCCATGGTCACCCTCCATTCTCCCTCCTAACACACTAGAAGCGAGAATTTTTTTAAGAGAGCCCTCGTAAAACTGGGGGAATGAAGTCCCTGTACCACCTCAAAAAAAAAAAAAAAAAAAGAGAAATAACGAATAGTGTAACAAAACTTTTGGTCAAGGGTCGCAAAAAAGAAAAAAAAGAGAGAGAAAAGAAAAAAAAAGTTAAAAAAATTAATTTTAATTTTGCCATCTTGAATTCAAATTATGTTTTTCGCAATCACGAGTGTGTTTGTGTATGTAGGCGTGTGTGTTTTTGTCTGTGTGCAGGCGTGAATGCATGGGTATGTATGTGTGTAGGTGTGTATGTATGCGTGTGTGTATAAGATATGGACGCAACCTGGAGACGGTTTTCGCTAGAGGAGCAACCGGTCGACGGTGGTGCAGAGGGAGGCGGGAGGAAAATAAAATCATAGGAATTCAAAACAGTCAAATGAGAACAATAAGCAATGAGATTGCTCAAAAAACGATGTCACACACTTTTGAAAGCACAAATAAATTAAAAGAAAAAAAAGAACAAAGAACAGAAGGAGGACAGGTTCGACACCGCACAAAAAAAAAAACAAAAAAAAAAAAAAACAAAGAAACTCAGGTTTGGGATCACGAAAAAAAAAAATGAAGTCGCAGACATGAGGGAGCAAAAATAAAAGACGTTTTGGATCAAAAGAGCAAAAAAAAAAAGATAAATTAGTTTGAATTCTCACTTTCTGAATTCAAATTATGTTTTTCGCAATCACGAGTATGTGTGTGTGTGTGTGTGTACGTAGGTTCGTGTGTTTGTGTCCAGGCATGAGTGTATGTGTCTATGTGTGTGTATAGGTATATGTACGTATGCGTGTGTGTTTGTGTCTGTGTATAGGCATGAGTGTGTGGGTATGTGCAAGGCTGCCCTCAGTCCGAGAAACCACGTGATGTTACGTCACGAAGAACGTCTGATTTGCCTTTCTTCAACGGTCATTCCTTTCTTAGTCTTTGTTGACATGACATATGCTTAGTGTTTTCTCGTCATTTTATTTGTGTACAATAATAATTTAAACCTTTTAGACAAAAACAATAATCTTTCCTTCATTTTTATTAAAAAGAAATGCCTGATAAATGTTGTTTAACTGGATGTAAAACAAACTATGATAATGCTAATAAATACTTCTCGGTATTCCGATTTCTTAAGGAGCCCAAACTTCGTGATATATGGATTCGAAAAATACCGCGAAAAAACATGGTTCTTTAGCAAGAAGTGTTGTGTGCGAAAACCATTTCGCAGATGAAGACGTTGTTAAATTTGACGAACTACCTAATAAAGATGGAACTGTAATGAAAATTCGAAGATTAATTCCAAAATTGAAAACTGGCGTTTGTCCAAAAATATTCCAGAACTGTCCGAAATATTTAACAGAAAAGCAACCTCCATCAAGAATAAGTATAGATGATAAATTGGAGACTATTGACAAAATAACTTTGGATAAATTCATGGCAAGTGAACAGGTAAACAATTTTGCTGATTTTTCTTCTGAAAATTTTCAGAAAATTTGTAATTTTGCATGTTTTGAAAATATCGTGTATCATAAAAGGCAAAACGGAATTTATTTGTTTTCTCTTTACCTGGGAACCAATTCCGTTTTCAAACAAATCAACAAAAGTCAGCATGATCTGACAGTAAGTGTTGTTTTTGAAAACAAACTTGTTGAATATTCGACGTTTAAACACATATTAAAGCAAGAAAAATTGTTACTCTGGTGTAACAATTTCGCAATCTTAGACAATTTTTTTAAAATGCGTTTCATAGTTTCCTATGTACATAATTAAATGTGTGTATATGTATTGATATAGAGGTAGCTGAACAGATAGAATGATATAGTTATTTATATCCCATTCACCTACATTATTCTACGCTATTTATTTAAAATTTCAGTCACATTGGTAATTTAAAATATGGTACGAGTAGTGTGTTCGTACTTATTGTTTAAAAAAATAGTAAAAACATTTCGAAAAAATTGCACATTTGCTTGCAAAAAAATCTGAAACGACGTACACTGGTGTGCAAAAATTAAGGACGAAGTCAAAAAATTAGCATATCAGCTGAACGAAGAGGCAGAGCGGACAGAAAGACCAATCAGGAGATTAAGTAAGGTGATGTACGGTAGCACATGCGCAGATATGCAGGCAGACATAATGGGGGAGTGTCTGAGTAGTATAAAGCATGTTCTCGGTGTAAGATCAGTATTTCTGGCAAAGAGATTGCACGCCGTATAGCAGTTAAAATCACACCGAGTTCCTGCCTCAGCGAGAAATGGCGAATAATCAATCGGTTAGATGACATCTGGATGCTTTTACCCGAGGTCGAATCATTGGGAAGTTGGAGGAAGGTCGCAGTGTGACAAGTGTGACTGCAGAGTTCGGAATTGCTCACAGCATCGTTTCACGACTTTGGAGACAATTTCAAACTACAGGAACAGCTATCCGGGGGTTCAGTAGTGGTCGTCCACGAGGAACCACACCCGCAGATGACCGGTATATTGTCTTACAGGTCAGAAGAAACAGGCGGCAGACAGCGGGAGAAATCGCTAGACACACGACACAGACGACTGGACGACCGATATCGCGTTTCACCGTGGCCAGAAGAATGCACGGTGGTGGTCTGTTTGCACGACGCCCTATACGGTGTGTACCTCTAACGCCTGCGCATCGGAGAAGGCGTTCTCTGTGGTGCCGGGAACACCGGAATTGGAGAGACAATGAATGGGGACAAGTACTCTTTACAGATGAGAGCAGATTCAGTCTGAGTAGCGATTCTCATCAAATACTCATCTGGAGAGAGCGGGGAAGCCGCAATCATCCCTCGAACATCATTATGTGCGTCTTTTTAGAGGCACTATGGGTCCGCAGTTCCTTTTCATGGACGACAATACACCATGTCATTGCACAGTAACTGCCGAACAGCTCTTAGAGAGTGAGGATATTGAACGTATGGATTGGCCGGCACGATCTCCGGATCTCAATCCCATCGAGCATGTATGGGATTTTCTAGGCAGACGCTTGGCAGCTCGTACCTTACCACCAGTAACGATTCGGGAGCTTCGATTGGCGCTGTAAGACGAATGGGCAGCAATGCCTCAACAACTCATTGACACCCTCATTCTCAGCATGGGCAGACGCTGTGAAACCTGCCTAGCAGTCGGGGGAGATCATATCCCCTACTAAAGACCGGATGTTTCTTGCTGGACACCCATCACAGGGATGTTTCGGCCTTCAGTCGCATTGCGCTCCATGCTACTTTTTCAATAAAGCTTCTTTTTATCCCTCTGATTTCTCTTTTGGTAAGTGTTGCTTACATTACACATGTCTTACGGTATTACTTACGGAGATCTTACGGTATTAAATGTGTTGATTTGGAAAGCTTTTGTACAAAGTTATATTGAAAAAACCGTCTCGTCCTTAATTTTTGCACACCAGTGTATATGTATGTTTGTGCATTTATATGCATTTATATATGTGTGTTTACAGGCCCGGACTGGCCATAGACTTGACCGGGACATTTCCCGGTGCGCCCTCTCGAAAGGCGCCCTTCTGTTGTTTTCTTATTTTCCAAAACAATGTTTTAGCATTATGGAAATAAATTATGTAGAATCAAGAAGTGATTTTGCATGTGAATATTTTCAGATGCAAAAGCAATGTTCTTCTTCTTTATATAAACGTTCCCTTTTATTACCCTCATAAAGGCAATTAGTCCCCCCTCGTTTCGTAAACGGTCAGCTCCCGTTTGTGGCTTATCTTTTGCTCCAAGGTTCAGTTCTGGGGACAAAAGCGGACCCATGGTGTTTCCTCAATAAAAAAGGGATGTGAGGGTGAAAGTGACAGCACAAATATCTATGGTCAAGAATGGTTTGATTTATTGACCGTACTTAAGTTGCTGTCAGAGCAGATAGCTGGCTGATAACGATCATGAGTGCAATAGAAGCAAGTAAGATTACAAATAATGTTAATTTTTGAAATCGGCGCATTGAAAATAGTATTATGTCGAAATAAGTCGCATAAAATCAATATTTTAGTGAACGGATGAACACAATGACAGATGTCGCATTTTTAGTCGCTTCAAAAAAAAAAAAAAAAGGTTACTGTACGGTGATTCCTACTAGACTTTTTGAGTCAAGGCGCCCTCAAGGACGTAGCCAAGGGGGGGGGGTCCATGGGGTCCGGCCCCCCCACCTTCCCGAAGGACCCTTCTCCTTTTTTCTCAGTTGTTGCATCTCGCATGAACAAAATTTTTCCGAATGATAATGATTTTATAAAACGCAGCATTCTCTCCCCTTAAATATTCCCAGTAATCGGCAATTTTCTCAGCGCTTGAGTCAATTCAGAACACGAGAACCTCGTGCAACAACTGCAGGTTCCCAATTTTCGTCTGCTTTTTGCTGTGTCACCTACTCCGTCCGAAACGGGGAAATGTCCCTTTCGACTTTCAAACCAGCTGGGTCCTGTGACCTTGAAATTCAGCCCCTCTCCTTGGTCCATCAAATTGCCATTGGCAAAGTAAAAACAAGCATTTATTGCCACTTCCGCTGTATCCCACAGGCTCATTGGCGTGGTTTTCTTTATTTCTTTCTCTTTTCTTTTTGGATTTTCGTGGATTTCGTAGACGCATGTTGTACGAAAGACAGCCAGAGTGAGGTGCGTTCCTGGTGAATCAGTAATTGAATTCCGATTCTTTTCTGTTTTAACACGCAGTTTTTATCTGTGTTATACTTATAGAAAACATATCTTGAACAAAATTGTATGCAAAAGAAAATTAAGTTTACCCAAACTAGGTAAGTCGCAGTGCTCCCTTTTAAAGTTTTGATAATACGAGCAATTTTACGTGTTAATGTGTTTTTCATTTAAAAACTAATTTTAGATTCTAAGCCAGCAGCGAAAAAAGAAATTCTACACATTTCGTGTGTTTGAGGATGAGAAAAATAATTATTGATTTTTTTTTTTTTTTTTTTTTTTTTTTTTTTGCATTTTAACTCTATATTTTTGGCATGGTTCATTTCAGATTCATTTTATATTTTGATAAAAATTTTATTTGAACTTTTAGATTACTTTTAGCATCTCTCTCCTTTCTGAGTAACAAATTACGTAGATTTTTTACTGATGTTTTCCCCCCAATATTTAAGCATGATCATGGAACATATTAAATGCCCAAAAAAAATTCGTGTTTGAAGGTAAAATAAATAAAATAAATGAATAAATAAAACTTGAAGTTGATGTAACAAACTTTTTACGGTATCAAAATTTTATAGAAAAATTAAATTGAAAAGTACTTGAATATTTTACTGCGATCAGTTTATGAAATTATAAGTTCGGCCATATTAACGCATGTAATAAGTAATTTATTAGAAATTATTACTTTTAAATCTTACTGAATTGTGATTCTATGATCCCAAAAGAAAAACAGTTAGTTTTTAATTGACGAAAAAAAATCTTATTCGATGTTGTTCTATAAAACATATTTGTATTTGCATCATTGGAATACATTTTCTGATTGTTATTCACTGGCTTTGTACTAAGGAGTTATTTAATTAGCATCTATGCATCCATCTTTAGTAAATTGTGAAGGTAGCATTAAATTAACAAAAAACAGGCATGTGCATTTAACTATAAATTACTAGGTGAAAATTACCGCTATTTACTGCGTTACAAGCAAAGAAACAAAAAAAGGTGAATACGAGGTAAATGTTTTTGAGCTTTTCTGTTATATATTGCCTTTTTTTTAAACACTTATTTTCTTCAAGCTAAAGATATTTACTATTTCTTGCAATAGAATGTTTTGCTAACATCGTATTGAAGAAAAAAATCATTACCTGCGTCGTAAAATATGATATGTATTGTTGTTAAAATTAACAACATGTTGTTAAAATAAAATTACACAGATGCTTAATTTAATTCATTAGGTATACATTCCATTAATCGGCATGTAAAAGATCTCTTAGGTCGTTTGACTGTGAATACTCTTGACAAAATTAAATTCATTTTGCAGTTTCGCATCGAAGAGAGCTCAGGTGTGTCCATCTGGTGGAAACTGGGCATCAAATTTTCCTGTGACATTCACATCCGCGCCTTAATGGTTGCATATGAATGACTGGATGCCATATCGTTGGTTCGCACTTGTTCCGCAAAAGGCTAAAGTCTCTAACACAACCCCGTTAGAAAGAAAAAAATAATGATAAAAAACGGCAATACGCCTTTTCCGATATTTAAAATTTTTTCGAACAGCATTCACCCTTTGAGGAATAGCGACTTCACTTGAGAACACCATTTATTTCTTGCTTCTCTTTTTTTTCAGCTAACTGAAATCACTGTGTCAGTTGGCTGAAGAAAGAAAAAATATATGTATAAAAAATGGTTGCAACAAAGGAAGCCTCCGTCCCCCAAAGAGTTAATAGTTTGTTCAAGCTTTTAATTGATGATTAGGAATGATAATTAGAAAACGGATAAGATTGGAAATATCATTCTATTTCGTGGTATCAAAAGAATATTATAAATGTAAATAAATAAAAACTAATTCAAGCTTTTTAAATGAAACCTTGTTAATATTTTCGTTGAGAGAGTTGTGGGATTTTGCCTGAAATGTTGTTCAAATCGGACAGGGTTACGTTATGTAACATTCATATAGTTATACATTCGACTCCATAGATATAGATTTATTTATCCTCATATAAATAGTGCCGATGATCGAGTAACCCGCGTGTTTCAACAATGAATTCGCACCACGGCATGATATGTAATTCGATAATATGTTTTGGTAATGTTTAACATGCAAGGAAAGGCTTTATTGTGACAAGGCTGAACTCGATCCGGTAACTTGAACAGTTTTACTGGTAAGACTGTGTCATATCAGAGGAATGAAGAAACGAAAACAATGAACGCTATCTACTAGAGTTTAGGGTTAATCCACTGGTGTTAGAGTTAAAATTTCAACTATCAAAATATCACCAAACAGGCAATTGCTTCGTTCAAATGAAGAAGAGTTGAAGCAATTTTCACCCGTCATGCCTTGACGGGTGACTTTCTAGTTTTCAAATAAAATGGCATAAGTACATATGTACATATTTTGTTGAAATATATTACAAAGCTTTAATATTCTATTAAATTATCGCATGCATTTTCCAAGTAATTTCTAGAACAGTTTTCGTTTTCCGTTTTTCTTTTCTTGTGCCCTTTTTATTAATAGAAAATATCACTTATTTTCAGGAGGACAGAGGTTCACCCATATTTGGAAACTTTGTATGTGATTACCACTTAACATAAACTTTTTGTTAACTAATTTTAACTAATGACTCTATTAATTTCAATTATTTAATTAATTTTAGTTAATTATCATATTTTAATGATCAGTTTTAATTGGATTTATCTTAGTCTTGTGTAATTATCAGCTACTAATTCTGCTTTAGCAAGCCTCCTCTTTTGAAGTTCGTGCAACCTTGGACCCCCCCCCCTTAACAAAGTTCTAGCTACGTGCCTGGCGCCCTTTTCGGAACTTGGATTTTTGCATGGCGCCCTTCCCAAAATAAAAGTGTGACTCGTAACTGACAGACAAAAATAAATATGAGTCTTTTATCTGCATTGAATAGCCCTTATTTATCCTGCAGAGGATCTGCAAAAAATGGAAAAAAGTTTCATAAATAATAAAGTCTAAATTAGTTGAGAAAAAAATAGTAAAATTTCGAAGTGGTCCTAGGAGGATTGCAGGGCTTCCCGGGGCACATTTGGGGAATTACTGGACTAAACACAATAAAGATGCCGAAAAGTTTTAAAGATAAAACATTTTTCGATTTTAAACTAAGTTTTGTCAATTAAAATCATAACAAAAGTTAAAGTTCTTTGCCGTCGGCAAGCTTTGTGTTCAAAACGTATTCCAGTTTTTGTAACTAAATTTAATCCCTTCACTGTATTAGTCTTTTTAGCCAGAGGTGTGCACAAAAAAGGGGGGTCATGGCCTCTTTTGGCATTGAAATTTTTAGGGATCACATAGGATTTTTTAAATATCATGTTAAAGGTTACGTTTTCGGGGGAGGGGGGCGCGCTGCGTAGCATTTGGAGGGAGTTCGTCATTGCCCTGGGGTGGGGGGGGGGGGGTAACCCTTGTGTAAGCTACAGTACTACCTTAAAAATATTTATAGTTGAATTTCTGCATAAAATCGTTATATTATTACATTTTATGCTGCCTTCCTTTAACTATATCACTTTGGGAAGTTTTTTAATCTGTGTTATGGAATTAATACTACTATACTCAGAATTAGGTTCATATTGTCAATACTAAGGCATAATAGTGACCTCTTATACCACCAAACTGAAAACCCATTATCTTTCCCTGTGTGTGCGATACGTTTAAAGTAATTACGGGGGCCAACAATTTCATATAGAAACCCTTACTTTTTAGACCACTCGACGCCCACACGCGTTTGAGGCAAGTTACATAAAAAGCAGTCATAGTTTTCTTTTTTTTTCTGTATATTATCCCACAAACACTTTATTTTTCACAAATGCAGTTGTTTCTGAAAATTTTCATATTTACATAGAATCTAAACTTTTTTTTTTATTTTAAAGGGGGGGGGGGTGATATCACAAATTACCGCTACGAGTGTCACCCATGCTAGGTACGCTACTGGTATTACAAATATTAATAAGGGTCACTAAAAACTATATTAGAAATCTAATGCGAGAAATATCGAAAACTTTATTCGTTTTCTATCTGCACAGTTAGTTATACACATATTAGGAGAGTATATTGCCTCCCCCTCCCTCCTTAGAAATGAAAACTTCCTTGCTTTTAGTGCTTTTTTCTTTGCAAAAATGTATAAAAATTTCTTTTCCAGCCATTAGTGAATTCGTTATTAAAAATGTCAAATTTTAATATCTCTAATCTAAACTGAAATCGGTTTCCGTGGGGAAAAATGTTCTGCTAAACCATGGGGAAGATTATTGAGCCCCCCCCCCCCCCCCACCTTAAAATTTTGCATATGGACGCCCTTGATTGCTTAAAAAATAAAGAGCACTTTTTCACGGAAAAAAAGCTTAAGATTCTAACCATTAAAGCGTTTTATGAGGGTCTTTCGCATCATTCTTGTACAAGAGCTTTTGACAAACTATCTTAATGATAAGTAGAAAAAAAGGAGCATACATGTAGACCACACATGTTGACTTTAATGGTTTTATGGCTTTAAATGACGCCTTTTAAGATGCGTTTTATGGATAAGGATTTGCGATGCTTGGGGATTTGTGGCAACGGATTTCTGCTGGACAAGGAAAGACAACTATCATAAATTTTATCCAGTTAGACGACAGAGGTCCGATTGCTGTTATGAATCGACGAGTCATTTGGATCAGATTTTAGCGTTAGTAAACATGTGATTTTGAAGCTGCAACAAAATTGGATACATCAAGTCAAGGATCTTTTCAACAGTAGGTTACTCGTTTCAGTTTTCATTTCCTTTTTATTGCGAAAATATTTTCCTTCATGTATAATCTTAAATTATAGAAATACAATCTATGATTCGTAAAAAAACTGTAATATGATCTATGAGCTGCGAAATGACAAATAAATGATTGCAAAATTTTCCACAACACATAGTTATAAAAAAAAAAAAAAAACGTACTTAGATAAGTTGAAAGATAAAATCTAAGTGACTTGTGTTATCAACTGAAAACTATTATCTTAAATAGTAAAGCAGATTAAGATCAAGCATGTCAATGAACTATTTTTTTCATTCTCTCTCTCTTTTTAATATCATTGGTTTATTTCATGACGGCTCTTTCTAATTCGAGTCAGTTTTCTAAAACCAAATTTAACACTCAAAAAGTTTTCGAAATTTTAAGACAACAATCCCATAAAAATGAGTGGAAACGTTTTAAAAATGTTCGTTTGCTATTATGTACTTTTAAAATATAACACTTTGGTTAGCGAGAATTTCTGAAACGAATTTTCAGAAATTAGATCCTGTTTTAAGAATGGGGGAAAAAATAGCATCACGAAACACCCTCCTGTTTTCTTTCCCTGCGGAACAAAAAAATTGTAATTTTAATTTTACTTCGAAAAAATTAAGGAATTCTTAAATGTAAAAAGGAGGCAAGGGGAAAATTAGACAAGATGGTCAAGAAATTTATCTGTTCTTTTAAATTGAAATCGTTTAGTTTTCTTGCAAAAGTTTTATTAATTAATTTATTTATTTTATTAATTCATTTATTCCTTATAATGGTTACAATAGCAATTTTAAATGTATATCCATACATAAAATGATTTCTCAAATAATTTAATTTTCAAGCTTTTCCGAATAGGTGCAGTGTTATCAAAATATTATTTATTACGTACTGCAAAGAGGCAATCAGGTGCATTGGATGAGTTAAGAGTTTGATTGGTTGTATTTTCTTGTAACTTTGGCCCAAGATATTTGCTTTGACATTATCATGTTAATAATCATAGGTCTAGCATAAATAAGTCTATTTCATTACAAAGGCGTAATTCGTATTAAATTTGACGTTTGAGATGCAAATAAATAATATTATACTTTAAGTACAGAACAAATGAATAAACATAATTCGATTTTTTTTTTAAAGAGCTGAAATTAATTAACCACTAGTGTAATTTTCTCATGTTATATCCGCACTAAATTCTTCATCTTAATTGCTCTTTATTAATTTTCATTTTTAATAGGTTTAGAGATGAAAACAGTCGGAAAAAAACGGAAAATTTCCGAAAAAACGGAAAAAACCGTTTTTTTCGAAGGGGTTTATTTCTACTGCGGAAAAATTGAAAAATGAATTTTTTAACTTTTCATGAAGTTTTAATTGAAATTTTCAGCAAAAAGTGAATAGAAATTTCTCACAAATTTTGACGTAATCCCCCCCCCCCCCTTGTATGTTAAAATACTGTGTAACTTTAATGCAAGTTGCGGTACGATGATATAATTTCCATATAGATTAAAAAACGTTTAATAATACTTTTTTTTTAAAAAAAGCTTAAACCAATATCCTTAGTGAAGAATTTATTTTCCTTCTCCATAAAACAAACAAGTATAACTTTAAATCACGAAATTATGTTTCTGCTTACTGTGCGATCCAAATGTACAGGATGCGACAAAAAAAAGAACAAGCAATTTTCCATGAATCTTTATTAAAAATAAATAAATTAACAAAACACAAAAAATAATATGAGAAGACCTTCAGCAATCAATAAATTTAATTGGTTTCAAACTGGCACCCTTTTGCAGTAATACACAGAATCAACTGCTTATCGAAATTTTCATTCAAGGGCCGCAAATCCTTTAATCAATCCTATTCCCTATAAAGCAATTGGTTTAGAGAGTTCAAAATTATGTGTAGTTTAGGGTAGACCTTTGACTCTAGGCCATACAGTGTAATAAATAGGATTGAGCTCTAGCGAGTAGAGAGCCCCCTCAAAAGATCATATCATGTCAAAAACAATGCGCCTTACACCACTCTTGTCTTTTTGGCCATATGAATCGGTGTGGAGTTTAAGGAAAATGTCCAGTCTACATTGCTGAAGTGCTCTTAGGGACCCACAGAAGTACAATAACTTCTAAAATGTCCTTCTGGTTTATTTTTTGATTCATTTTACGGCACTCATCCACAAAAAACTAGATTTTTTGTCGCTTGTGCAGATTCCATCACAGATCAAGATTGACTTCGGATTTTGGCGATATTTAACATTTTCTAAGGTGCTTGGCGTGTCTACACACCAAATCCTATTGTTCTGGGGATCTAAGCTGGTTGAACGGTAAATCAGTGAACGTTATCTCTTCCAAGGTGGATTTGCTGCCCATCTCAAACGTTTCTGGCATAATTTGGAGTCGTACGATTGCCTAAACTTTTTATAACTCGTAAAACTTCTGTTTGCGCTGTTTTTTCCCTTAAGGGGATATCACACGAGAGAAATTACGGGACATCGCAACCGCAATAGGAACCGTCAACGCTATCTGGAACTGGTTTTTCGGGCGGGAAGTTGCCTACAGGGTTACTGCCGATTGCTCGGACGGTTGCTCGATTTGCTCACAACGGGGGCTACCATTTTTTAGCGTACATCCATGTGCTTGCGCTTGTTCATCGCTTTTCGTAAATTCCGCATTTGGTTATCACGCTGCGTCGCGTTAATTCGACATTTATGGATGAAATTAGTAATCGAATACTTAATGCAGCTCTTGCAGCTTTAATTGTATGTGGATTTGTGAAAAGATGGCAAAAAAAAAAGAAAGAAAAAAAAAAGGGAAATGATCAAGGCAATGATTTCAGAGCCAGAGCATCAATTATTATTTCATGCAGTCACCAAAGCTCCTCCTGTTAAATTCATATTTGAGTTTTAACATTAATTTGTAGAACTTATGGTGAAAATTTCAGAAAAACAGAAAACTTTTATTACTATTAATTGAATGTTTGATTTAAAGTGATACTCTTGTTACATTTAAAGAAGACATACAGAATATATGACTTCTCTAGGCTTATTTTTTCCCATAACTACTAAATTAAATCTTAATTTTAGATAGGAATTATTAGTCACTTATTGACAGGTAAGAAGAAATTTTAATTCTAACAAATTATACCTAAATTCATAGCTAAAAACAAACATGACAAATAAATAAAAAAAAGCCAGCAAACTCTGATCAATAGGCCTTTCATAATTATTTTTTTAAATTTCGAGTTCATAAATATATTGGAGATGTGCTAACACTTTAACTTACACAAATATAACGCCACTAGATACATATTGCACACAGGAAAATCTGTGGCCGAGTTTATTAAAACAGTTCCAGACATTTAAAAATAAAGTGACGCTGTAAAAAAATGCAATGAAACGATGATGCGCATTTATACAAGCTATACAAGCATTTATAATACAAATAAGCTTAATACTGAGCAAATTAACACTGCATTGAATATTAGTACGTCTCAATCAATATTTCAAATGTTAATAAAAATAACTTTATAATTTAATAATGCCAAACATAATTTTTGACATCTCAACAAAATATTACAATGTGCGTATCATTTTTAAAAAATTCTTTGTATTATCATATTCTTTGATTTTCAGAGGGATTATTTTTCTTGACTGGAATAGAGTACATGTGTTACTACACAGTCAAAATATTACTAAATAGGTGGAGCTAAAAGTAGAGTAAATATTTCACCATTTCACTTTGCCTCACATTCTCCTACATTTTAAGTATTTTCAAATGGTACATACTCATTGGCGTCGTCAGCTGAAATTTATTGGGGGGGACCATTCTGACTCTGTCATTTTCAAGTTGCATTAAGAAAAATTCGTGTATATATATATATATATATATATATATATATATATATATATATATATATATATATATATATATATATACACACATACATATATATTTACATACTATATATATATATATATATAGATAGATAGATAGATAGATAGATATATATGTATATATGTATGAGACAAAAACTTGACATCAAATTGAAATGGGTATACATTTAATACAATACTTTTAAACGGGTACATCTTGATTTGCATAATTACACAATAAGAAAAAAAAAATAAATACCAACAAATACATGTTTTCTAGACTGCACATGGGATAGGAATATCCGTGCTATTTTTTATTTATTTATTTATTTATTTTTTTGTGATCAATTTCGTCCAAGATGTTTTTGTGAACGTAACAGCATGATTCAACCGCTTTTGTGTCATAGTCGACCATAGATACAATTTCAGCTTTCTAAGCGCACTGAAGCTTCTTTCAACTTTCGAAGGGCGGCACACCAAGAGCAGCCGCACCAAATTTTCAACATTTTGAAACAGTGAACAATTTAATTAACCGTTCTTAATGAATGAAATCATCAAAAACGAAATCGAGCTTTATGGAATCAAAGCTGTTTAGAACAAAATGTGACTCATATAAGCCGCGACAACTGTATAATCAAATTTTTATATTACATAGTGATAAACCCTGCAGCTCTAAGTTCTTGGCACAAGATGGATTCGAAGAAGTTTAATTTGATGTTTTTTAATTAAAAAATTAAAGTACATAATTCACCGTTATGACATTCACGAACTTACGAAAAACACAACTACAAAAATAAAATAAGACACAAATAATTAAGCTCTCATAATATCATATTTTAATAATGCAACCTTTTAAAGTATTTTCTTAATTTTTTCAGGTTTTTTGTAAAAAATGTACCAAAATTTTGCTTTTTTGTTGAATCCTCTATACACTCAATGCATATAAAATCAAAAAAAACTGCAAAAACCATGCCTATGTAAATACATTAATTTCTGATTTCTCAAAGTCAGCAGGGAAAGTGCCCATCCTGATCCTCTTTAAGTGACAGGCCTGTCTTAAGAGGCACACCCCACAGATTGAAAAGTACTGGCCTACACAGAGAACAAACAGCATTTGGTGTATAACTGAATTCTGATCAGCGGGCGATGGGAAATAGATAGAGAAATGAACTGCTTTTTTCTGACACGTGACAATAAGTTTTAAAATGGTTATTTCAATAAAATTTGTTCAGTAAAGCAGGATTATTAATGGATAATTTTCTGTTAAGCTTTAATAACTAAAAGGGGTATTATTTAATCCATTAAAAATTATAAAAGGTGAAACATTTCAAAAAAAAAAAAAAAAGCGAGAGAGAAAGTTGAATGCATTAGTTCCGATAGGACTCATAACGTCAAAATATTGACTGTAAAACATACCTGATTAGCAGGTATTCAGGGGCTACTCGATTGGAGGTCACTGTGAACTTTCATAAACTTTCCTTTCCCAGAAAATTTTGTCTGACGAGTCTTCAAATTTCGAGTAGTTTTTGTGAAATATTGCATTAAAAAGATTTTCTCATAGATGTAGTGATCTGGGTAATTAGGAATTTTATTCGGAAAATCGATAAGTAACCCCATCTGAATAATTTAAAATCGGGAAGCCCCTACATGTATTATACTAAACAGAATGGTACTTACCTATCACGGTCTTTTGATTTTTTAAAGGATGTTGATGATGATTCAGTAGTTATAAAAATTGCTCAGGTTCATTTGATGTAGAAGGTTTGCTACATTTTCCCGTTTCAAGTCACCTCTCCATAGCCGTAAACGAATATATAAAAAAAAATATTTTTACCAAAATAGGAGCGCTCTTCAGGTCACCTACTCTCAAGGAGACCAAAAGACCGCATGAAATTACCTTTATTTTTGTCGGAACGTTTCCCAATAGGGAAGCTCCTTTTATTTCTCTTTTTTTTTTTTTTTTTTTTGGTCATCTTGCGCTTCTTTTTTCGTTGGTCTATCGAAAGTGACATCACAGTATCCATCGTTATGCTGACTTACGATTTGCTTTTGATATTGCACGTTAATTTTTAGACTCCTCCTTTTTTTTCTTTTTTTTGTAACGTAACGCTTTTTTGGTCAAATTTGAGATGCCGCAAACACATTTGAGAAACCGCGCTTCGGTAAGGTACTTTGAAGCCACGTGTTGAATAATGTCAAACACATGACATGTCCTTACCCTTTCTACCCCAAACTTAACCTTTGACCAGCTTAGTGATCTTCTAAATTTTTGTCAGGGAGGTTAAAGGGGAGGAGATAAATCTTTACTATGTAGAAGTGGCAACGTTCGTTCACTTTTTCCAGAGGGCGCTGTATGTGCACCGCTCCCGACAATCGCAGCAGATCAATGTAAATGATGCTAAGTTTCTCATTTTTTTAGAAGCAGCTATTAAAGCAAAAAAAGAAAAAAACTACTGAAAATTGGTTGTAAAAAGGGGTCAATATAGTGGACGATGTACGGCTTTCGTCCACAGGAAGTTAGCGCAGTATTTGATGGAAAAATTTATTTTATTTTTCATCACCAATTTGCCGAATTCGTCTGCTATTAATATTGCGCTGTGCGATGTTTTATTTTTTACGAGTTGGAATGTTTCTATTCCTGTAAATAATTGCCCAGAATTAAAGGCAATTTTTTTCTAGCGGAGGAAAAAGTTTGCCCCAATACGAGCAACTGCAAATTTCCATAGCACACGAGAATTTTGGAGCAATCGTTTGTGGAAGTGAGCAGAAAAACCAGTTCCGGATAGCGTTACGGTTGCTATTGCGGTTGCGATGTCCTGTAATTTCACTCGTGTGATATCCCCTTTTAGTCGCACTTATCGGTTGCAAATTCCCGTCTTACAAACGACTTCTCTCGTGGAAACCCAAGGATTTCATTGAACTCGCTTTTGGATGACCTGACGATTAACTGAAATGTTCACTGTTCGTTTTTGTACACTTTCCGGATATCGACTATCATTTCCAAGCCACTTGAAACGGCATACCGTTTCAAATACTGTTTGCAGAGACACAACAAGCAAACGAACTGTCGTTCTACTTGGTTTAAACAACTTAAAATAGCAGGTATTTTGCTTAAAATTGTAAGAAAACCGAAAAACAATACAAATTAGGAAATAAATCCTAAATTACTTTCTAATAAAGTGAAAGACAAAAATAAATAAGGCACTCATTAAAATGAAATTACCTTTCTTCTATTCGATGATACAATTTTTGTGCGATTTTTTTTTTTTTTTTTTTGCCGCATCCTGTATACTGCCGTGCTAAGCAAAAAAGTGGAATCTGCAGTTGGGCTCAAGCTGAGATTGCGTTTTAAAGTTTGGCTCTTCCATATATTTGATTCAGAACAGAGAACAACTTGGTTATAATAACTCAGTTTTGTTCAAAAGTGCTGGTATGACTACTTTTACTACTGTGCTTAGCACGGCCATATGAATAAACTGAAACTCCAGTTTAAGTTTTGGTTCAGCTTAAGAAAAACTAATTTAGTTTTAATTTGAACTTAGACTGGATTGGAAAAAATCAAAACTCAATAGCTTTCATTTTCAGACAGTAAAGTTACATTGTTGTGTTATTTTTCTTTCGAAAAAATATCAATCATGTTTGAAAGTCGAAAATTTCAATAATATTTCGAGTTTCAAAGGCAATCTAAAATAGAAAATATGATTGTTATGATTAGACACACATTACCCAATATTATTGGATGAATGACGATTTGACTTATTTCTGGTGTTTGACCATGAAAGCTCTCAGTTATAAAAAAGTTTTTTTTCTAATTAATCTTACCTTTATGTGTATTTCTGTCAAGCAGAAAAAGATGTGTGGATAGCATATATTTTTTCATGTTTAACCCTTTATATGTTCCAAGAAACAGAGCTATTGAGAAACCCCAATTTTATTCATGAAAAAACAAATTTTCCTGAAAAAACCGGTTTTTTTCCACCACTTCAAAATTTCCGGAAATTTTACATCTCTAGATAGGTTGTAACATTTCTTGACTTACCCAATTTATAAAATCATGTTTTCCGTTCATAACTGAATGCTTTTCTTGTAGTACTATTCATCCAAAAACGTACCATTTTTCTTTTTAAAGTACATTTATAGAAACTAGTAATGATCTATTTAACCTTATAACCTGTGATACTCATTAACACTCACTCCTATTCTCAAAATAATTGCATAACTAAAATGCTGTAAAAAAGCACCATGCAGAGATGCAAAGATTTTTTAACAATGCTATAGTGAAATGATATTTTTAATTGATTCTTTGTGAGTTTTATACTTTAGCACATTAAAAAGTGAAAAAAATTTTTTTTAAGTCTTTGAAAACGGATAACAGTTTCAAATGTGGTGTACATCTCTTTTTAGTTTTGAACTGCAGAAGCATTTTGTTGAAATTAACCAACTAGCATATGATACGCAAGAAAAATACGAAAAAAAAATAAAAACAACTTGGGCATGAATATTGATCGCACGGAGAAAAAAGCTCCTCAGCTAAAAGAATCGACAAATTTATGTGACAAAATGACAGCATCATGTTTTAAAACGACAGCAGATACCAGTGAAAAATATTCAATCGACAACACAAAAAATAATATAACACGGCAAGAGATGTTGTCTCCTAATGCTATTGAACTAGTGAATGATGCATTTCCAGAAGAAAGACGAACAAGCAATGAATTTTCCGAAGAAGTGCCTATTGAGAAACATTTAGCAAAATTTCTCATTCTTAGAAACTAGAAAATATCCCCCCCCCCTTCAGCGTTCTTCAAATTTTCAGGGGGTATTTTGGGGGGGGGGTTCCTCTTTTTTTTAGCGAGGGTCTATTTCTAGGGGGTAATCAGTAATATTTAAGGGGGGATGCCAACACTGTTGTGGGGGGGGGGGGTCTCTCCTACTATTGTTGAACTTTCAAAAAATAAAACTTCTCTTTTGGATATTTTCTGTAACAAAAAAAAAGGACTTTATTTACTTCTCAATGATTTTTTTATCCCCTTAAAGTGTCCGCACTATCTCTTAAATCCTTAGATATTATGGAAACAAAATCGGCGCCCTTCAACTCGGCTTTCCCGCGCCCTTTTGACCACCCAGTCCGGCCCTGTGTGTTTACTTATATCCACACTTGTGCGTATTGTATTTGTATGTGGAACACAGAGAGCGAAAGTCAGATCAGAGATGAAAAGCGAAACACCCTCAGACGATTCTCGTAACGTCATTTCGGACTGAAGTGACCTGTGTTTGTGTCGGTGTGCATACATGAGTGTGTGTGTGCATGTGTATGTGTGTCTAGGTGTGTGTATGTATGCGTATGTGTTTGTGTCTGTGTGCATCATGCATGAGTGTGTGTGTTTGTATGTCTGTATGCATGTGGTGTGCATGCATGAGTTTGTGTGTCTACGCGTGTGTGTTTGTGTCCGTGTGCAGGCATGAGTGTGTGTAGGTGTGTGTATGTATGCGTGCGTGTGCTTGGGATATAGACACAACCTAGAGACGCTGCTCGTTAGAGGAGCAGGATCGGGAGGGCCGGTCGACGGTGGTGCTGCAGAGGGAGGCGGGGGGAAAATAAAATCATAGGACATCAAAACAGTTAAATGAAAACAATAAGCAATGTGATTGCTCAAAAAAAAAAAAAAAAAACGAAGGCGCACAGATTTGAGGGCCCAGCCCAAAAAAGAAAAAAAAAACAGACCGAAGGTGCATAGAATGAGTTCGAGGGTGCACAGGCAGGAGGGCGCATCAGTCCGCGGACTGCTGAACCGGGCCTTTGACCTCCGTCATTTGAAGTGAAGCTTCTACAACAAAGCCACGGAGAAAAATTAGTAAAACTACCAGTGAACCATCGCTTTAGCTGTGACCGTTCAATGTTTCAGTTCTTGTGTTGTTGTTCTTGTCGATTTGTAGAAATTGGACGAAATTTTTATTATTTTAGTTATTTTAAGCACATTCTTGAAGCTGAAGAATTTGTCTTGAAAAACATTTGAACAAATAGTATTCTTTTGTTATTTATACATTATTGATAAACAAACCACATTAAAACATTTGCTATGTCACGATTATAATAAACTGCTGACAAATATTTGTAAATATTCAAGTTCTTTTGGTTGTAAGTAAAACTAGATTATTTCTTTTTCATGAAAAAAACCCTGAAAAGTAAAACATTTGTTTTTTAATCCTTAGGATCTTGGAATATTCCAATTGCTTATCGAGCATCAACTTAAGCTTTAAGTAATTAGTAATTTTGTTTTTATATATTCTATACTATTTTCATCTCTGTGGAATACAAATTGGGTAGAGCTTACATGTTCTGAAATCGTTTAGTTATATATTTTTTTCATAATTAATTTTATATTATCTAACGCATTTGTGGTTTGGTAATCAGAGTTAGTATTTTGTCCTTTTTTTTTTTTTTTTTTGTTAAAGTGTCCGCGACACCGGAAGAAATTGGGCAAAATGAAAATCGACTAATTTTCCACACGTTTAATTCATAGCATTGCTCCTGTAATGCAATAGAATTATTACATTATTCAATTTCATAATAATGTTATTCCAATATTTAGGGGAAGGTGTTGTACCTTGGGCCACTTTTTTTTGGAGTTATTACTTGAGACGAATTCAACCTGTAGATTCAATTTTTTTAATGGGAAAGAACACTCATACATTTAGCTTCTTAAAAATATATTTGCTTTGAAGAAAATATTTAAAATGAAGTTGTCAAAAGTAATGAAGTAAGAAAATGCAAAATGGCCCAAGGTACAACATGGTGCTGTACCTTGGGCCACATGGTGTTGTACCTTGGGCCACATTAAAAAAAGTGAATTTAAATGCAAAAAAAAGAACTTTATGTTACACTTTATACATTCAAAATTACATCATTAAATGAAACTATAAACTAATTTAACAAATGTTATATTTTTTAAAATCTACCGCAAAAGAAATTTGGCAAAGTTGGCGCTCTGACTGTCCAGTTGTAATTGGTGGCGGTAACACTATCTCAATGTCATCAATGTTAATGATATAAAGATCGTCTTTTTCTATGATAAATTTATCTGTATTGCCACAATGCTTGTAAAACTTTACTTCTAAGCCGCCTCCACCTAAATCTTTTATGACTTCTGCTATAAAATAAGAAATTTTCTTCTTTCCTGCTAATCTGGTTAGCACAAAGCTCCCTTCTGTTAAGTCTTTAATAATTTTATTTTGTTTGTATTGAGTAATTTCCTCTTGCATTGCATCATCCTCACTGGAATCTGCATATGGTATCTCAAAATCACTTTCAGAACTTGATTCTGTTATTTCTTTTGGCGCAATTCTTTTTGATACAGTTTGATGTTTCTTTTGTTCAATTTGTTCTTTCTCAGGAGTGTCTGTTAAAATTCTAGTTTTTCCACGTTTCCTTCCAAGAGAAATTGTTTTCCTAGGTCCTGCTTTTGGAAAGGGTCTAATCATTTCAGGAGAGAATGCAACAGGAGATGATAAAATGGATGTTGAAGCAAGTGTAATTGATTGAGATCCAGTGGCATCTGTTGCTCTATTGATGGTATAAGGACGATCCGTCATATAAGAAGATAGGAATTCATCCGCTTCAAAAATATTTTCATTAAGGGGATATATTCCTGTACTCTTGAAACCTTTTTCTATATTGCTTTTAGTAAATGCCTTGTTGAAAATTTTTCCAATTAATGCAGCAATATCATAAATTGTTACAGGTTTTCCTGCATTTTCTATCATCCACTCATTAAGAGACACATTGTAATAAGTTTTATAAGGGCTAAATACAGCTCGGTCTAGTGGCTGCAGTTTATGTGAAGTATGGGGTGGCAGAGTGAGGATAACCACCCCATTTTGCTTAGCTAAATTAATAGCTTTAACTGATATGTGCGATTCATGATTGTCAATAATAAGTAGAACAGGATCAGTAATAGAAGCCTTGACAAAATTCACAAAATGTTTGAGATAATCAATGAATAAACACTCGTTGGACCATCCAGATGGATTAGCTCCTCCAATTGAACCTGTTGGTGCACCTCTTATCATGTGTTCTTTAAAATGTAGGCGTGGAAAAATTAGCATTGGAGGGACATGATTTCCAATCGCATTAATTGCTGCAATCATAGTCACATTCACACCACACTCGCCTGATGTCATGCTCCCAACTTGTTTTTCACCCTTTTCACACATAATTCTAGGAGGAACATGAACATTTGAATTTCCTGTTTTGTCTAAATTATAAATTCTATCTGGTGTGAACTTATACCGTAGCATCACATCTTTAAGATTTTTGAAAAATAAAGAAACATTTTCTTTATTAAAGCTTGTTGCACGGGAGAGACTTGTAGCTTCAGGTTTTCCAAGTGTTAGTGATGGATGACGTTTCCGTAAACCTCTCAACCACATAATACCAGCAGATTTTCCATTTTCCCAATTTTGAGGCATAATTATGGTATTCATATTTCCATATTGATATGCTAACTTAACATCTTTTTTGGTTAGTCCATAGTGGAGTTTAGCTGCCTGCTTCACATAATCTACAAGCTCATGTTCTTGATCTCTTGTAAAAACTTTCTTAACATCATTTTGAGCAATATATTCAAATGTTTTTGATTGACCAGATGAATTATTAAACCTTTTTGAATGTCTATCTAGTGTGGTTCTGGGAACACCAAATTTCTTTGCAGCTGTTCTTACTTTAGTTCCATTTTCTAAAACATCATTAGCAGCTTGTTTAAGAGTCTTGCTTCTTGGCATGACTAGAAAAAATAAAAGATAAAAAATCATGTTTAAAAATTAAAAAAAAAATTAATTAAATAAATCACAATAGGATTAAGTTATTCTTTTGATTTAATTATTATGGATTAAGTTATTCTTTGATTATTATTATTACTATAGATATTAAAATAATATAGTGTTATAATCTATTGCCAAATTATACATCATTAATCTTACACTAGTACTATTTAAATTCTTGTTTAGCTATTTGGCCATTATTACTATATTTTAGGCATTATTAAAGTAATATTATATTATTTTATTGATAATATTAAATAGTTTTATTTAATTTTTAAATCAGGCTTAACTACAGAGTCCAAAACACAGCATAGTTAAGTGGCCCAAGGTACAACATAGTTGAGTGGCCCAAGGTACAACCACATGGTTTTTTAGAAGAAAAAATGGCTACTGAGTTTGCAAGTTAAGTTTTCAAAACATAATTACTACAGAAATAAAGATAAAGAGTTATACTTCTTACCTGCTATTTTACTTCATCTGTTTTGTAGAAGCTGTTTTCAACAAAACAAAAAACATAAAGGGGCAGTTCTCAAAAGGTGGGAACAAACACAGACCTCAACTTTGAAGCTTCAACACCAAATAACTTTCATTTTAATTAACTCAAAAATTTTTGAGTTAAACTATAATACTGTATAGAGACAAGAATTGACATAAATTATGGAAAAAATGCTCTTCAAATGCCCTTAAAAAAATATTTTCTTTGCTAAAAGGCACAATTTTGGACATACCAAAACGTTAACTGAGCAAATGTACCATTAAAAAAAATTTTTTTTAAATTATTTCCATACGTTTCAAAAAAAAATTAAAGGTATGAATCTTACACTGAATAACTTTTTGTTAATATTTTACACAGATAACAAAAATAAAGATAGATTGTTTACTTTGTAAACGATTTAAAAAAAACGTAACTTAGAAATTTGATGTATGTCCAAAAGTTGCGATCTTTAAAATGCTATTATTTGAGAACTAAGTATATGATGTTTTTGTTTTAAAGGTATTTATCGATCCTCAGAATCAATTTTTAATTGTTTAAAAGTGTTTTCATAAGCTTTTATGCAGTATCTTAGAAGAAAAATGATTTTTCTTAAACATACATGTGAGATGTCCAAATGGCGTTACGATCTTGATGCCGATAATTCTGTCCGTTTATTCATAATTTTTGATGATCCACTGTCTTCTAACCTCAATAAAAAAGGTTATTATAATGTTATCTTTTTTAATCCATTGGTATTTTGCATAATTAATACGTTACACATTGAACAATGCATAAATTACAGTAGTAACATGGCTTTCTATGATCGAACAAAAGCCATTTTGCGCTAACATCGCCAAGCAAACTTCCGCTGGCGACAACACAGTATACGATACGCTAAAGGTTACCAGAGGGGAATTCCAGTCTGACAAATGTAGTTTATCGTCAGCTGTACCACTTTTGGCGACTTTATCACCTGCGCTAGCATTTTTTTTTTTTTTTCCCGCTTTTATTATTTTAGAATTCTTTTTCTCTTCTTTCTTTTGGAAACATAATTTAACGATCTCCAAATAGAAATACGAACTTCTTTCTTCAATAATTTTTTTAGACATCATTTTAATTCTTATGACATTAGAAAAAATATTCATTATTAAAACTGATGTCACTTTTTACAATTGTATTATTTTTAATTTGAAGCTTTTTTTAAACTTTGCATCAATTTCTTCAAAATCATTCCAAAACTTTATTAAATGTAAGGAGCAGCATGTATAGCCATTCAAGTATTTCATTAATATCCTCTTTATTATTAAATTGCAAAATTTAAAAAGTAATAAATAACATTTTCATTGGAAAAGTTAAAAATCAGATTAACAATTGTCAAAAATGATGAAACTTACGTTATGATGATGTCCAAAATCCGTTACCTACAGGAAAGCAATGTCCAAAATCTGTTACCTACAGATTGCTGATTTAATTTGCTAATTAACAATTTTTACAAATACCTGCTGTCTTTTCATGTTCATATATTGTGTTCTAGGTATGCATACTATAGAATAAAATCAAAATTGATGTCAAATTCGAAAATTTTTGAAATTGCTCAAAGTTAACTTTTTTGTTCCCACCTTTTGAGAACTGCCCAAAGCACAAAAAATTTACTTTAGCATAGGCAAAACTTTCTATTCCAACTTTTGTCAGCATGCACATAAGATATAAGAACAAAACAAAGAATACAATGCCTTCTACTGTCAAATTGACAAAGTGGGATGGGTTTTGGCCTGCCATCTGTTATCTGAAAAGAGAAATGCATGCTGGCCCAAGGTACAACATGGCCCAAGGTACAACACCTTCCCCTATTAATAGTCTTTTTTTTTTACTTAACCATGCAATTAAACTGTAGTGATTGTGTCTTAATAACAATCCAATAGACCTCTGGTTGCAATGCTTGGTTCAATTGAACACCCTTTTCATTTTATTCCAATCATGGGGCATTCCAAGGTATTTTTGACATTTATGTAGAGTCCGTAACGTGAACTTTTTAATTTACTGTTTGATTAGCATATTATTTTATTTTGATCTTTTCCTACCAACACACCAGCTAATATTAAAATAATTTGCAAATCAAACGGTAAATTAAAAAGTTATGGCAAAAAAAGGTCACGTTACGGACTCTACATAATGTCAAAAATTCCGTGGAATGCCCCTCATATGTTCTAATAAATATTAGAGGAAACTGCTAATTTTATTTTGGTATGGCTCATTTTTTACTGTAGAAGTAATGAAATTCAAGAAAATGAAAACAAAGTGAAACAGTTGGACAATAGTTGCATTACAATATTATCACAAATTTTTAGAAATAATGATTTATTTTTCATGGCGTAAATACTAGAAACCAAACAAATGGCAGAAATAAATTTATTAATTAAAAGCAATACAAATAGAAACAACCAACATTTTGTAGCACAAAATCTGAAATTACTGCAGACATGTGTTTCAGGGTTTAACAGAACCTTTTTTCTAATGCAAAATTGTGAGCTTTTGGATGTAAAGACATCCGGCATGTTTTTACGTGTGGTCGTATTACTTCCATTTTTCTTAATGAAAGTAATACGACCACATCTTAGTTTCCACTTGACCATCTGGAAAATTCGCCAACGCAGCAAATCCGCACTTTTCGCATGGTCAATATTTTTCTGCAACTATTTAGTCTTTATTTCAGTCAGCCCTTGGAAAATTATAGTAGAATGTATGAATAGTTGCTTCTCTAGCCTTTGTTTGAAAGGGCCAGACTACAGGGGAAATATTATAATCTTTTCTAGTGTTTTTTTCCCCAAGAATCGTGAAGCAAAAGTTTTAGAAAAATTAATTCTCAGCTTTTAATCTCATTTTTTGTAATAAGTTTCTCAACTTATATGCAAGTATTAGCTAAAATTAAAAAAATAAAGGAAGCAAAATTGTAAAAAAAAAAGTGGACTAAAACAGTGGTTTCACCAGAAAAGTTTGACTGTAGTTTTCACAATCGAAAATTTTTGCTTTTTTATTTCACTCACATTTCTAATACAAAAATAATATTTAAATATTTATAGCCAAATAGTTTCAAAGAATCTTTAGACCATATTTTAAAACCCTGTCAACCCTCTTATACAAGTAGATGTGCTCATTGCAAAACGTTAGGTTTAAGAATCAAAAAGTAATTTGTAACTGCTTTCCACTCAATAACTATTTTGTTAGAATGTATTTAGCTTGGAAAAGATTAAAATTTTTTTTTCCTTTATTTATGGGTGGAAAATGAATAGGAGATTTTTATCCCAAAACCTGTCATGCAGCTGCATTACTGGATCCAAAAAAGACAGAGTTTGAAAAGGGTAATTTTTGAAAGGCTGTGTTTGAAAAATTAGAAGAAAAAATAATGTTGAAAAATTGAGTTACAGGCAAACAAACATTCTCCGTCACTACTCATTTAGCCCACTGCTGTACTTTTGAAGGTCTAATTTATTCCATGGGAGAAACTATTTATTGTAGAACTAGTTATTGTAACAGAAGACCACAAACTTTTTTGCATTGATAAAGTTGTTCTGTTGCATGCTTGAAATAGTTATTTGCAGTATTTTCTTGAAAATTTCTGCTTTGATATTGATTTTTTTGTTTTATTCCCATTAAGACAGTTCAGGTTATGATAGAGTATTGAGTATAGTATTGAGCTCCGGGGGATAAACAGAGAGAGGGAGAGAATTATATGTACCATTAATATTTTTCATTAAATTAAAATGTTTAGCAAACAAAAATTCTTTTTTTTTTTTTTGCTTTGCATTGCACATTCATTTTGAACCCATGAACAAAAGAAATTTTGACTTTTTACAACGTTTTCATTTTCAACTGCACAATTTATTCATGGCGTCGTTTATCTAATCATATAAATGTTAGTTTCTCGGGCTACTTTTTTTGCAACTTATAATATAGTTTTAGGCTACTTTTGTTACTTTTTTATTAAATTTTTCCTGTGGCAACCCTGTAGGGGAGACTGGAGATACTTGATCCCTAGGGATACATGATCCCATAACCAAAAATGTACCAAAATCATTAAGTAGAGATTTGAAACCTGACAATTATATTAAAGTTATACTTGTAAATAAAAACTGGCAACATTTTTTTTTTCATTCATTTTGTTTTAGCTCAAGAAATGATTGTTTGAATGTGCCAAGGGAAGCATTCCGAAATTTGCATTATCCATTAAATACAACTTTAAAAAAATTCTGAAGTGTAATGTTAAAGTATAGATAGTCTTTAATAATTAAGACATATTTTTAGTAAATTGCCACTGATTGTTAATGATAGAACAAGTATGTTTGTTATGTTTGTAAAAATTGCATGTTGGGGATACTTGATTCCGTCGTTTACAGCGATACATGATCCCAGGGGTTAAGTATCCATATAACAATATAAACATAATGAGAACAATATAAATGTTGTTTACTTAGTTGACATTAACTTTAAACATTCAAAACCATGTTAACATGATAAAATTTATCATTGTTTGAGTGATAGATTTAAACAATCACTATATACACTGTAAATATGCTAAACAATTAAAATATCAGTTTCCACTTGTAACCCACATAACACCTCAAACATCTAAACATAAACTAACTCTACTGATAAATTATGTTCTGATCAACCAAATGAACATGAGCAAGTTGAAAAAGATGTCAAATCTTTGTTTGAAAGCAAAAAAAAAAAATGATTTTGCTATAGTTAGATTTACAACAAAAAAAGTGAGATTACAAAAAAAAAAAAAAATGAGCCCATTATGTAGAACCATTAGCGGACAGAATTCAAAGTTGAATTTCTACAGTTTGAAACAAGTTTTCTGAAGCAAAATGTGCTTGATCAATCTATTTTTCCTGAAAAATTGACGAAATGTGTTAAGCTACACCAGTGGCGGATCCAGCCGATTGTTTTGTTAGAGGCCTACCGAAATTTTTGAACAAACTTCCCAGGGCCGAATGTAGCTCCATGCCACCCCTAGGCAAATTTGAAATCTGCCCCCCCCCCCTAAAAGAAGCAAAATATCCTTGACTCAAAAAAACCTAAAAAAGGGTTAACCAGATTCAAACTGTCAAACTTATAAAGAAATGATGGCGTTTCATATTCTGAGGCGCCCTGATGAAATCATCACAGTGTTCTCCCAAAAAAATTTTTAATCAGCAGATTTTGGTGATGATTTGGCAAATCCAATGATTGAAAAACATTCGACTCAAGGGCGCCCATATGCAAAATTTTAAGGGGGGGGGGGGGCTTAAAAATTTTCCCTATGATTTAGCAAAATATTTAAATATTTTCCCCCTTAAAAACTGATTTCAGTACAGATTAGACACATTAAGAGTTGACATTTTTAATAACTTATTCATTAATCGCTGAAAAAGAAATTTTTATACATTTTTGCAAAGAAAAAAGCATTAAAAGCAAGGAATTTCTCATTTCAAAGGGGGGGGGGCTTGAGACCCCCCTTGCCCCCCTATATGGGCGCCCTTGATTCGACTTTCATTACATGTGAAAGTAATCATTATTAAATTACAAGAAAAAATTGTCTCTGTGGAAAATGAAAGAATGCTAATATTTAGAGACATACCGAGTACCGAGTACTCGGCCTTTCACTACTCGGCCGAGTTACCAAGTACCAATTATATTTTAAGAAGAACCACCGACACACATATGATGAATTTTGAACTTATTGGTTTAGTAGTATAGACCTCCTTGTCCATATAATAGTTTTTAAAACTAAATTCCTGCTGAAACTTAATTACGCATTGTATAAGCAATTTTGTTTGTGTCAAAAATTTTACAAAAGGATTATTTTTAAAATTAAAAATAAATAATAAAAGGTGTGATTAATCAAGTTGGAATTAAAACAAATTACAGTAAAATCCCTCTAATGCGGGCACTAACAGGACAATTTTTTTTTGTCCGCAATAGAGAGGTGTTCGCAGGACAAGGGTTTAATATTGTTATTTGCATTGGAACAGGGGAATTAAAAATTGTCCGCATAAGAGGGGTGTCTGTTAGGTGGGGTTTCACTGTATACCAATCAATTATAGTTCTAGTCCGCCAAACATAAATTATTTTTAAAAGAAGATAAAACAAATATGCAGGAACACTGCAGACACACGTTTCTGCCACCCCCCCCCCCCGGTACAAGGAACATTTTTTGCAGTGCATAACATGTGACCTAAAGAATGTAGACATTCGACAAAAAAATCCGACTTTTGACGGATGCCTTTAAATCTACGACCCTCCGTTTTGTGCATTGAAAAAGGAATTCTTTGTAATGCCAAAACACGTGTCTGCAGTGTTCCTGCACTGTGCTTTTAATGTTGTTTTATTTCCTTTTATTTTTTAAGCAAAGGTATTTTTATATTTTTTATGACTAATTTTTGTTTGTAGCAAAAATCCATTTTTAATATAAAAATTCTATATTTTCTATACTTACCTTTTTTGCATAACTTTTAATAAATAAGTTTTATTAACTTTGGGGACATTAAAATAAAGATTTATTCTATTGAAGCATTACAAACTTCATTATTCTCAAAATTTAAATTTGTCTTATAAATTTTAATTTTAAATGATTTCAAAATATAATGCTTGCTCTTTTTTTTTTTTTTTTGTAAATTTTAGTATCTGTCTTGGAAAATATTCAATTTTTTGCAACTACTCGGTATTGGCCGAGTATCTGATCAGAATTTGGCCGAGTACCGAGTACTCGGCAAATTGGTCGAGTACCGAGTAGTTACCGAGTACTCGGTACGTCTCTACAATATTTTACTTTCAAGAATAACAATTTAATTAAAAAAATGTGTTTTATATTATCAAATTTGCCACCCTTGGCAGCTGCCTACTCTGCCTATTGGGAAATTGGGCCCTGATAACTACCAGAAATTTTATTAAAATGAAGTTTTAAAGACTCAATTTTCGGGGTATCGAGACATTAGGTTAAGGGGTGTATTTAGGAATCTCCCTCAAAAATGTTTCAAGATTTAAATTTCCAAGTAATTTTTGAAAATTAGGAAACTAAAAACGCATTTTGTCCATTTTTTATGATGTATGGAGAAAGGTCAGGTTTCGGGCGCTGGCCCCAAAATACTTTTTGAAAATAAAGCTTAGAAACCAAAATATTCTATCATTATACATTGAGAAGTTAGAAGAGGAGGGGTGCTCTTCTAGCTCTTCAGCTGTCCAGCCTAAAAATGCACCTTTGGGTAATGTTTGCATACATTAAATGAAGTGTGAAGGTGCTTAGAATCCTTCCTTCCTGGAAATATTTTGCCTTCGAGGCTCAAAAAATTCGATTTTTAACTACATTTATGGGGCATTCCAAGGTATTTTTGACATTTATGTAGAGTCCGTAACTTGACCTTTTTTGCCATAACTTTTTAATTTACTGTTTGATTAGCATATTATTTTATTTTGATCTTTTCCTACCAACACACCAGCTCAAATTAAAATAATTTGCAAATCAAACGGTAAATTAAAAAGTTATGGCAAAAAAAGATCATGTTACGGATTCTACATAATTTTAAAAATACTGTGGAATGCCCCTTATACATATTTTAGAAAGGGATATAAGATTCGTGAGCTCCTCCAAAAAACCTCCTTCCTCATCAGGATATAAACTAGGAAGGGAGGGGGTTCTAGCAAAACTCGTTTGTAATTGAAGTCCCAAAAAAATTCATTTAAGTTGCTTTTAAGCAAGTTAAGTGATACATACTGGATAAGCTAGTTTCCGTCAGGGTTTAACCACGTTGGTTTAAACCATGGTTTAAACCAATTGACTTTAAAAAAAAAACCATGTGGTTTTTTTTTTTTAAAGTTTTTTTTTTAAATCCAAAAAATAGGATTGGAAAAAGCTTCAAAGCTAGTCTTTTTGTTCGAGGCTTTCAACTAAATGAATTTTTTTTAAAGACTGTTGGAGAAAACAACGGTTCTTTTGCTTTAAAACAAAATATTTTTAAATATGTTACAAACAAAAACTAAAATTACATTTATAAATAAATGTACCCGAAAAGTCCTTGACACATTTAACCTAAAGTACCGTTGTTATGTGTCGAGGACTTTTCGGACACCCTGTATATGTAATGTATTCAACTCATTTCAGAAATATGTGTATAAATCTTTTTACAGTTACATAAAATCAACTTTACACCACAATAACATATGCATAAATACATAGCAACTTTTACGTTATAAATTAATATTATTTTTATGTTATTTAGTACTTTGAACAAAACGCAAGTTTTGAAGCTTTTCCAGAGCCTAATCAATTTTTGAGTTATGAATGATATCTAAATGACGAAAATATATGCACTGCACTTTTCTGAAGCTGGTTAGACTTTTAAAGACTGTTGCATTGCATTTTTCAAATTCTTTTTCTTGGCTTTTCTACCACTCAGTCACTGTTGCAGAAGATATAACGTTTTTGGCAAAAAAATTTTCTTGAAATAGAATTTGCTACACATTTTTTTGTTCCAAAGAGTTTGCATTTAATATTTTTTAAACTTCAATGCTGGATGCAACATGTATGCCAGTAAATAAGCTGTAATTTAAGCCATGTTACACCAATTTTTGTATTTTTGATTTGGTTCTTTGTTTTAGCGATAGTCGATATCTTTTCCAAGTCTTTCCAAAATAAGAACGGAGTCGAATATAGAGCAGCACTTTTTTTTTAAACTTTGTCAGTACAACAGCAATCGATTTTTTGGCTGTTCAATCATGTACTGTTGTACATTTTGCTTTACTTCAATATTTGCGACATTGTGTATATAAAAATCAGTGTTATATAAGATCAGAAAGAAAAAATATGAAAATTGTTCTTTTGAAAGGATTATGCTTAAAAATATAACTTTTACCTTTATTCGATAATTATTCATATTATGTTGGTTTTATAAAGTTTTTCTTGGATCTTCATTATATTTTATCTTAACCCGCATCACAACCACTTCTTGAAGTATTTCGTATCATAAAGGGTCTATATATACATGCATACCAGGGCCGTTCCAAAGGGGGGGCCAGCGGGGCAATCGTCTGGTCTTCTAATTCTATATTAGCTACCAGTTTGTTTTGCACTCTTGGCTTCGTTAAGAGGTTTTCCATCTCCAGCTCAGTCACTTTCCTATGCCGGGCTGATGAGTGCTAATAAGCACGAAACTGCAGTCCTTGACTGGAAATGACTGAGCTGGCGGTGTATTTCAAGTATTTCTGCTTTAGCCCTAGCTAATGGGCGGTAATTTACTGAATATACCTTGCCTCACGTTCAATCTTCGAGTTGAACCGAACCATTGCTTCTTTCACTCGTCTGAGCTGCTAATTCTATATTAGCTACCAGTTTGTTTCGCACTCTTGGCTTCCTTAAGAGGTTTTCCATCTCCAGCTCAGTCACTTTCCTATGCCGAGCTGATGAGTGCTAATAAGCAGGAAACTGCAGTCCTCGGCTGGAAATGACTGAGCTGGTGGTGTATTTCTCGTATGTTACTTTGTGTTCACTTTATTATAATTTAATAAAGAAAATTAGAAATGGTGGTATTTTTTAGAAACGTTATATAGAAAACTTAAATCCATCAATAAATTGCCGATCTAATGAAAAGCCTATGTATTTTCTAAGTGGGATCAAGTATCCCCCTTGAAAGGATCATGTATCCCTTGATGTGGGAATACATGATCCCTTTATAAAATTAATTTAAAAAAATATTTTACAAAAACTATCTGTTTAATTTCAACTTAAAAAAAATATTGTCAGAGAGAGGAAAAAATTACCTTTGTTCACATACTTTTAAAAAAAACTGATAATTTGCAGCAGAGAAAAAAATTGAAAACTTAAGTGGGGATCAAGTATCCCCAGTCTCCCCTACACAGTAAACCCTCATTTTTACAGACCTTATTAAACCAGTCTTCTCTTAATCCTGAAAGCCATTTTGATGTATGTGCTGTATAAGTAACAGGCAAGGTAGCGCATTAATGTAGTTTTGTAACTTTCTCGTGTGCAGTTTTATACTTCCTTATCTTCAATTAAAAATTCAAGTTTTACAGTAGCTTGTTTATGAACCTTGGCACAGTTTATAGGATATTTTGTTTAATCCGTTCTTTCATTAATTGGGACGAATTGGATCCTCTATTAGTCCAGGTTAATTAGGCTCAACTGTAATAATGGTAAATGAGTAAGAACATAACTTTTATTTTAATGCTCATTTGTTATTAATAAGCTACCTTAATGTTTATTTTTTTTTAATATTGATTCAGTGTCTGTGTTTTATAACTGAATCAAAAATATCCTTTTGAAATGTAAATAAAAATAGATAGTTATCATGACGTAAATACTCATGAATGGCACTTTTCTGTCCTCCAGATGGAAATTCGTCTAAAAAAAGCATGTTGATGGATTTCCATCCTTCAACTATGAGAGGGTTTTATTTATGATTGAGACATTTCACGGTAATGTTGATATAGGAGGTGTCCAAAATAAAACTTAGTAAAAGTTTTAAAGTGTCACATAGAATGAAAAAGCATTTTCTAAATGATGTGAATATTGTATTCTTTTCATTTGTTTACTACATAGTGATTAGATTCTACATTGAATCGTACTTGGGACAAATAAAGCAAAGACTCATCTTTAATGTAGATGATAATTTTAATCGAAAAATTTCTTTAAAAACTTGTGAAAATGATGATGCTGAGATCCGTAACAGTAATTAGGGGGAAATTTTTGTTCATAATTTTTAATTATGCGCTTTACATGACTGAATTCATCATTTTCTAATCTCTAACAGTATTATTTTTTATTTATATTTTTATGATGTAGTGTATAAAAACAAAATATTTTTCTAGATATTTTTTAGATGTCATGATACTATTCAAACACATGGAAGTTTTCTCTGTGATTATATATGCAGTTATATTTGTTCATCATGCTGCTTCACTATCAGCAAACGGTAAGTTAGATATTTTGTTGAAGCTGCAGTTTCAAATTGATGTAAAGTTAAAACAAAGTTTTGTTTAATTTATTTTTTTGATTAGAAATGTGTAGCAATCCTCCTGAAATTGAGAATACAGATGTAACTCAAGATTTGAATGCTTCTTATTCAGTCGGAACTCAAATTACTTACTCATGTCGAAATGGGTATGTCATGCATCAACATGGAAATACTTATGCTCTTTGTGTGAGCAACAATGACACAGCCTATTGGGAGCCTCCTAATATATCATGTGAACGTATGATTTTTCATTCTTTTATGTTATTGATTTTAATTTTGTATTTTGTTTATAATTTTGTTTACTTTTGTTACATTGTTTTAACACATTTTTACAAGTAATTAAGTGACTTATCAAGACTGAGATATAAGTAGGCATTGAGGGTTTTTTTTTTTTTTTTTTTTTTTTTTTGCTGTTCAATAGAAGCTTTAGCATAACATTCAACACAAATAACATCATAATGATGTGATTATGGTCTGCAAAGCTTCACAAAACTGCCAGGTTAAGTTTGCCCCAACTACTATAAGTAACAAAAAAATAAAATTTTGTCCTCATCTTGGTTCGAAGTAGCCAATAGGAAAGTATTCGATTTTTAAATTTTATTTTTACATGACAGAATAACACATGATTATTATTGCAAGGGTCTGGACAGAAAAAATTTGGATTTGATAATGGACCATTCAACAAAAAATCCAATTTACCAAAACAAACCTTTCACAAAGTTCCAATCAACTAAAATGGACCTTTCAGAAATTATTTATTGGAATTGAAAATGCAAAATAAAAATAGCTTATATTTTGATGTTTAACCTGATAATTTTTTTTAAGTTAATTTAGGGGGATCAGCTGATGCGTGGATCTGTTCCGCTAAATCTGCAACTAAAAAATATAGCCACTACTGTGATGCTTTTGCAAGCGATAAATCACTAAATACTGTCAATTATTATAGTGCTTCTTATGTAGATTGTTACTTTGAAAAGAAATCATCATTAAATCAAATCTGTCATTTTGTTTCTATAATGTTGCTTGTTTGTTTTATTCCAGCCGAAACAAAAACGTAATGGCTCAACTGGTGTTCTGATTTCTCTCAGAATGCAATCACCGGCTTCTTAAAAATGTTGCCTATGATTCCCCCCCCCCCCCCCCCCCGCCCCGCCCCCGTTTTTCTCACTCATGATTTGAACAAAAATTATTCACAAACACAAATCAGGGATGTGGACTTAAAACTCCAAATGGATATTTAGGGAAAATGATCGCTTGAGATAAAGTTTCCCGATTTTAAGTTATCACCATTTAGTATCTCCGGTTAGACTTTAATAGCAACTTCATCAGAAAGTACTGCTCCTCAAAATTAAATACTTATTTCCGACACTGGCAATTATGTTATTTACTTTTTTTTTTAAATGGCTACCAAAAGTGCAAAAAGTGGTTACAATTTTTTGTGATATTGGTAGCCAGTGGCTACTATTCAAAATTCCTAGCCTAGAGCTTTAGTTCTGATGTATGCAAATTTGTATTTATAAACTCAATAAATTTTAGCATTTTGTTAAATCTCTTTTTGTAATTATTTATTTATTTTATTTCTTATTATTGTTATTATTTTTATTTTATTTATTTTATTTATTTATTTATTTATTTATTTTTGGATTGACTCCACTTAAACCCTGATATATTTGTATACAGCCATACAGGGTATCCAAGAAAGATATTTATCATTCTGATAACAAGAACATTAGTAGCTGAACTGAAAGTTTGCTAGAGAAGAATGATAAGCTCTGGAAGAAATTTTCTGGTATTTGCCTGAACGATAGGGTGCTAATTGCTAGCCAATTGAGCTAAGAAAAGAGGAACAGGGGACAGCCCAGTGTGTTGAGGTTAGACAAAGCAAAATAACTAATTACTATGGAAGGAAATTTTTTGACCAGGTGAATTTTTATGATTCATCCGGCAAACGTTTCTTGTAAGGTTATTGTTGGTTTTCTTCTGGCTAACAGTAACCATAACACACACTTCACTTTTTGTCTAGTCACCATTTTCTTTTGGACTAGCAATAAAGACCCTCTTTTTCAGGCAATAATATCAGAAAAACATTCAGAGTCTTTCATTCTTTAGCACTGTGTTTCATTTCACCTGTTAGTATTTGTGTTATATACGTATATAGTGTAGCCTCGTTTAACTGACAAGACCTTCATTTTTGTAACCATTAGTTCTAGATGCATACTTCTATTTGAAAAAATTGTAAAAATAAGATACAGTTAAGAAATGAAACATTTGAAGCGAAAAAAAAATTAGTGAAAAAGTGCGTCCTCAAGTCCCTACATTACATTTAGAGAAATCACAAACATGAAAGAACTGAAAAAATTTGACAATAGCACAGTAAAACCTGTTATGTTGACCACTATTTTCAGGCACAGAATATAGATCGATATCATATAAATCAACATCTATAAGTTGACCAACTGTTTAAGATGATCACTAAAGTAGTGCACCGCAAGTAATCAACTTACACAGGTATGATCAATATTTATGAAGATATGAAGCCTAGCAGTTTTGACCTATACCACTTTACACTTGCATTCAATTTCACCTTTTGAGGGGAAATATAGCGACTGACTGGGGTTTAAAATTATATTTGCTCATACAGTGTGTTTCTTCAAATTGTACGAGCATTTTTAGTGTTTTTTTCCTATCATTGCATAACATTACCATTTATTTTTCAATAGCAATGAAAAGTATAAATATTTTGTTTTTTAATTCAACAAAATGTATTCTTATGTATAGTCCAGTTCCATCTTCTGCACTGACCCTAATAATTTTACTACTTTACTTTAATATCTCCATGACTTATGGTGGCCAATGTTTCAAATTTTCTGTGTTGGTATTGTTTTTTAGTGAAGATGAATATGTAAAAGTTAGATTTCGGATTTTTTTACTGTTGTTTTTTTTTTCACTTCAAACTACTCTGCATCTTATTTTGACCATTTTTGAAATTGAAAGTATGCAACTAAGACTAACAGTTGCCCCAAAAGCAGAATGCTACAAAATTTGCGCCGTACGTCGCAGAACAGATACCTGAGCTGTAGAACAATTCTGTTCAAATGTGAGAAGAAAACTCAGACTAATTTTCTGCAGATTTCTGTGAAACTTCTGCAAAAAATCTGCAGTTTACGCAGATTTTCTGCAAATATCTTCCAGCTCAAGACAGAGTTTTGCACAAATTCAATGTGCAGATTTCTTTAAATTAGAAGAAAGTCTAAAATTCTCTGAAATTACGATAATTTGGCAGAAACTTGCAAAAAATGTTGAATTCGATAAGTCATCAGCAGGAACTTGGAGATTTTCTTTTAACTTAAAGAAATCTGCAGAATTTGTGTAAAATTCTATTTTGAGTTGGAAGATATTTGTAGAAAATCGGCAGTTTCTGCAGAAACTTCATATTCTAAATCTAGAAAGATTCTTAATTTTTCTAGTGTTTTTGGTTCCACTTTTCCTTATTTTTCTCAATCGATCTTCATCCACTGCAATTTCTTTCATAAACGTGTGTTTGGAAAACAAGCCAACACTGAAACACGTGCATCTGAAAATTGCGAGTCTTGTTTAAGATTTCAATCCTTTTGCATCGATCCTGAAAATATTTCACTTATTTAGAGTGTTTCAAAGTATTATCAGGGTTTGTACACTCCTTCAAAACTCCTCCAATACACCTTCATTTAGGAAAATTTTTTGAAGCGCCCTTCAAACTCCTTCATTTTTGTTTTAACTCCTTCAAAACTCCTTTTTTTAGTTCAGGACTACATAATCTTCCCCTATGACAGTAACTTTTAAAATACTTCAACCAACAGCTTGACTTTGTCTCAAGCGCGATTGTAAAAGGGCAATTTTAATGTAGTAGTTTTGTTAACTTTTTTTTCATAAAGATGTGATTTACAAATTGATCAAAGAAGTCATAAAAGTTGATGGTGAAAAGATTATTACATGACTAAGACATTTCATAAGTGAAGTAAAACATGCTTAAATGGTGCTTGGCTTTTTTGTCAAGTTTTCGAATAATTCTTTTTCCCTACACCACACTCTCAGCAGCAAAAGTCAGGTTGTCTAATTATTATTTAAAAATACATGTACTATATTAAGTGATTGTTTTAAAAAACAATTGTTTTGTAAATCACAGTTATGATAATAGTGATGTCATACCTTGAAGGGGAGACGGGTTCATGAAATAGTGACATCACTGTTAAAACTGCAGGTTGCATTTGGCACCTTTCAAAGGTGAAAAGCTTGTTTACCAGCGGCACTTTATATGGTGCCAAAATTGCACCCTTAACACGGGTGAAAAACTCGCACCCTTCATTCAGCGTGCACCTCGGTGAAAAATGGAACCGTATGCCAGAACATTGGCACCCTTTTTGTTTCCTGTTACTGACCCCCCTTCCCCCTGTTGTGTACATTTTTGGATGCAATTCTGTAAATTATTATTTATTACTTTGAGCTATAAAAAACAGCCTTTGTACCTTTTCCACATTCTGAAAATGATTAAAACTTGTAATTTAAGGCATTTGATCACATTTCAACTTTCCAACATAGTTTAGAAGTGTTCAACACCTTAATTTGTCTGTTTGTGCACTAATTTTCGTACATCTACTTGGATTGCTAAGTAATTTTAATATGTTATTGACATTTATTGAAGCATGATCGTACCGAAAATGAAGAGCATAGGTATTTGTAAAGCATTCATAGGAACAACCATATGTATTAAATTATATTTCAAACATGGAAAAATAAAATCGTTTCATTAACGTTCCAAATTTTAATCAAGAGCCGTACATATATGATTCATGATTCGAAATTTGAATATCTGTATAGATGATAAATAAGCACTTTTTTTTCAATGTGAAGTGTTTCGACAAATTAAAAGCCAAAATAAATTCTAACAATCTATTCCCTCTTACTAGAGTGGCGAAAAAAATTCCGTCATTCACTTCATGCAATAACGCCAACAGAAGATTAGTTAACTTAGACATGAGATAATGAATTTTTAAAAAATCGAGACGGAGAAAGAATTTTTTTTCAACCATCTTCTCTTTTTTTTTTTTGTGCTTTCTGTTTTGTTTATATGCAGCACCATTAGAATTTCAGTTCACTTGCTGATTGCATCACATTGTTAACAATAAATCTTCTAGTTAAAAATCCACAAGAAAATAAAACCACATATTCAAAATTAATGGTTGAATTAACTTTTCAAATATCATCTAATTTAAGCATTTTGGTTATTAAATGTTACTTATCCAATGCTGATAGCTATTTTTAGGTAAAATTTAAGCATGATAGAAATAGCAAACGTACATAACCGCAAACTGAACAATCTACGTACCTTTGAAATACTTTTAAATATGTTCGAAAGCCTTAAAAGCTACACTATGATAAAATGCTTGTACTTACACGAAATTTTAAAGAGTAAATTGCAGAAACTTTTGAGTTTTAATCCAATTTCTCGTACTTCATTCAATGGGAAAGTGCATCTGCATCGTTACTTCCTTCGTCTGCCATTGATTGTAGTTGAATGATGTTTGAGAGCGCTTGCGCCAACGTTTCACCCTTGTTTTTAGGAGGTCTGTCTTCCTATTAATTAGCGTCATTCATCTGGATAACATTTCCTACCCTCCATTGCACCCTGAAGCACCGTGTTTTCACCCCAGGGAGCCAAATAGCACCCGTAGTTTTGACATTGAAGGGGAATCGAGAGGGTGACAAAAAGTGACACCACACAGTTGTAACAATATGTTCATAAAAAATGACATGTGACAAGTGAAGGAGTAAGGTTAAGTGTGACACTTTGTACAAAGAAAGAGGAGTGAAATATGTCGAGAAAAAGTGCGACATCATTTAATGACACCCCATGAGTACTTCTTCAAAATCTCATTTTACTCCTTCAAAACTCCTCCGAAACTCCTTTGGTTTTATTTCTTAAATTGAGTACGAACCCTGGTTATATTATATGCAACCCTCGCTCGACTAATTTTATTTTTTATTTTAATAATTTACTTATTTATTACCATTATTTTAATTGCTCCTTCATACTCTGTAAAATTAACGTGGTTTGATACCTAGGTTCAGATTTTTATTTAAAAAAAATTATCTTTGCTATTATTATGCATTTTAAAATATATATAAAATAGTTGAGGAGAATTTCAATCAGTTTAGGTTCCACAGAGATACATAGCAGCAGTGAAGTTTTAAAAACTGAAAAGAAAAAGAAAAACCTCTTGTATGAAACGATTTTGATTAAGGGCTGCCGATTAGTGGAAAAGGTGGCGTTGATTGCTTGTGTATACAATGCTTGAAGTACTTGCAGAACAATTTTCGTCAATTTGATTTTACCTTGCGAACATCGTCAAGTATTCTGCTTTGGGGACAGTTGCTGAAATAGAGGTCTTGCAGGTTGAGCGGAGACATGCTGTATATATGTCGCTCGTTTGAAAAAAGAGTGCCACAATACAAAATTTTTAATTTTCTTTTCTTTTTTTTTTTTTTTTTCTTAAAGGTCTTCAAAGGACATTATCTTATTTGGAAAATAATGACGGATTTTTTGTTCTAATATTAACCACTGGAGAGCACAGCAAACTTATCTTTCTTAATGAAATTTGCCTGAAGAGTTCAACTTCAAACGCTTCTGTAAAATTTTATTTCTTTGTATTGTGGCACTCTTCTTCCAAATGAGCCATATATGTATATATATGCATATATATATATATATATATATATATATATATATATATATATATATATATATATATATATAAATGTTGTGTTTATTTTTAATGTTAGAAAAACAAAAGTATTTATGAGGAGAAATTTATAAGTATGCTATTGGTGCCCACTGAAGTGGAGAAAGTTGAGTAAAGTATGTACCTACTGTATTGAACAAAAAGGGGGGAAAAAAAGCTTGAGGTGATGCTGTTACTGTATACCTGCTAAAGTACTTTTCTCTCAACCAACCAAATGTTATGGAGTACTGCTTCCTTTAATGTGTTAATTTCATTTGTTACTATAGCTGTATGCAATGAACTGCCTTCAATCGAAAATGGACGGTTAATTTTGAATGGTCGAAAAGCTCCTTTTAATTCTGGGGACATCGTAGAATTTTCTTGCGATCAAACTTATGAATCAGACAGAAGGAATCCAAGATTTACTTGCACAGTAGAAAATGGACTTGCCCATTGGACAAATGACAGCTATTGCAAGCGTAAGTAGGATAAAACTAAGAAAGCTTTCAATTAGTTGTTTGATCTTCTAATACTTTTGTATCTCTATATGCTTATTACTATGTGTATATGTTTATTATACTATACCGGTATTTGGTATACTAATATCATGGTATTGCAATCCCTAAACATGACAAAACGGTCCATTAAAATGAAAAAGTATCCACAAAAGAATTAAATTAAGTTTTAAAAATGAAAGTATTCCTCCAAATTAAAAACACTAAATAACATGGAAAAATTTTATTAAAATAATTTGCAAAATGAATAAAAGTATTAAAAGTTCCTTTTTTATCCAAAATAATACTTTGAAGAAATATATCTGCACCTCAGAGCCAGACAGACGTAAGTTCAAAAATTGTTATTTTCAATTTATTAAGGCATTGTATGTAGAATCTTATTCCGCATCAACCCATGGGAATGAAATTTTTAAAAATATCCTTTGTAAATTTTTACCAGTGTTAAAAGAGGGCGCGTTCCATCTTTTGCATGTGCCAGACAACCTTTTTTCCTCTCTCTTGTAATGTCACCATTATGTGACTTACGTTGTTCTGGCCCTGAAGTACAGACATTAAGTCATTAAAAATCAATAAAAGTTCCTTTAAAGGTAAAATTCAAAAAAGAGACATTAGAGCAAACTTGGCTGCTATGTAAACAATGTTTTTCTGCTTTTGTCTCGTTAGAAAATAAGCAAATGCTGTTAAAACAATTGTAATATCTGTAGTGGAAGAGTACCCACTCATTTAAAAAGCTATGTTGAAGCTATTAGCACCAGGGCCTGGTTAGGATATTGAGGGGCCCTAGGCTAAATACTTTTGAGGTTCTCCCAACTCCAAAACACATGTAGAGGAATGTGGGGCAAAGTGAAATATTTAAGATGGCTAAACTTTTTCGAACTGAAAAAATGGGAAATTTGTTTTGGAAATTACAGGACATAACAAAAGAACATTGTATTTTGTAATAAACTTGCATTTGATCAGTAGTTTTTATTTTTGGCAGTAAATTTATGCCGTCAAACAAAAGTGGAAAATGCTCACTTTTTTTTGTGGGGCATAGTGAATAAGAGATATTTTCACAATGAAATATTTTCTATTGGGATTACAAAAAGTAATTTTTGATCATGTGACTAAAATACCACCAACTTTCAAGTTTTTAGAAGCAAATAATGCATTTAATTTAACAGTTCATTCATAATTGAATTCCATTCTTCGTTCCTTAGCAGCAAAACATGAGTATTCCATTACAGAATCGAAAAACCTGTTGGGTGAGTTGTTTTTAAAAGAGTATATTCTAGGGTTGTATTTCTAATAATAATAGCTAATGAGTAATAGCGGGGGGGGGGGGGGGGAGGGGGGAGCTATGTAGCGCCTGACTGAGACATTGAAGTTTTTAAGGGCATGGTTGTTTTAAAGGCTTTTATTTTCATTCGGAAGGTGCGCCTGCGCCGCCTTTTTTGGGAGTGGGGAACCCTTCTAAAGTATTTGCGTATTATGATCAAAGATCAGTATTCTGCAATAGAGAACAGCTATCGACCATCTTGGAGTAAAAAACTCTAGCAGCTGAAAACCATTGCCTATTATCATCATGAAGACAAAAACATTCTCCATCAAAATGAAAACAGCAAACTGAAGCGTGGTTTAAAAAGCCCAAATAAAATTTTTGAAAAGGTATGAAGAACTTAAAACAGGTCATAGTCTAAAAAACTTCATATTTTATCGAAAAGTTGTTTGAAAATTATTCGAAATCCAAAAAAAAGCCAAGAAGATAGACGGTTTTTTCTACAAAAGAAGCTTCACTTCTCGAACTTGGCACAAGAAAAGCCAATCTGGCAACCCTCCTTCCCCTTACAAGAAACTGCTTGGTTTCAAATCTGAAAAAGCGCCAACAGCGGTCTCTTCTCATTGGACAGGTGCGACAGCGTCACTGTGTTGTCACGGCAACACCCCTTCATTTCTTTCTGTGCATGGACTGCAGTGTGGATTTCACTTTCCTTGCCTGGAAATACGTTTTCTCGGGAAATCGTCATTTGAGTGACTAATAAATGTTTTTTAACTGATTTTCAGTGAATGTCACAATAAGCAAAAAAATATGCTTTATACTTCCTGTCAATTTTAAGCATACAAATGAGAAATGAAAATTTATTTTTGGAGTGCCCAAGCTTTGCTTGGTTTGCTTGGACGGACTGTAGTGATGGGCATAATCGAGATCTTTTGATAATCGAGATCTCGGGAATCGAGTACTTCTGATAATCGAGTGATTGATAATCGAGATCTTTTCAAGTCGATCACTCGAGTGATTGATAATCGAGATCTTTTGAATTCGAGAACTTGAGCGATTGACTTCTCGAGATCTTCCGAATCGAGTACTCGAGCGATTGACTTCTCGAGATCTTTGGAATCGAGTACTCGAGCGACTGACTTCTCGAGATCTTTTGAATCGAGTACTCGAGCAATTGACTTCTCGAGATCTTTTGAATCGAGATCTCGAGATGTTTTAAATCGAGAACTCGAGATGTTTTTAATCGAGATCTCGAGATGTTTCAAATCGAGATCTCGAGACGTTTGAATCGAGTACTCAAGTAGTTCATTTCCTGAGCTTTTCCAGAATTGAGTGGACTGCTACAGGAATGCCCACTAAAAGGGGGGAGGGGGCATGGTGCAGCCTGCGCAATTGGCCGTTTTTTTCAGAGTGTTTTTTATCTCATTTTCGGGTGGGGTGGGGGCATGGCGCAGCCTGTGGCATTAAAATTTTTAGGGCTGATTTTTTGAGAGGGTTCTTTAAATCTCATTTTCGGGCGGGGGCAGGGGGTCCATGGCGCAGCTTGCGAAACCAAAATTTTTAAAAGTGGTTTTTTGAGAATTTTTTTTAAATCACATTTCGGGAGGGGGGGGGGAGCTCTTTCTAGACCGATTCTCCGTTACATTTGAGAGGGTGCGCCATCGCCCTGCGAAAGGGGGGGGGGGGTGGATACCCTTGACTTTTGGAGCAATTGAATTCCCGAGTTGTTTTGGCAGGGGTACGCACGAAATAGGAATGTGCCATTAAGCCTATCATTGAGGGGTATAATAAGTGGCGAACCCTCCTGGCTTTTAGAAGTTGTTGTACTCATATAAATGAAGTCCTTAATGTTATTCGGCATAATATGCAACTCGTGGGATACTCTTTAAACCCCTCCTACTCACTTGTAAGGTTCGAAATAACGGGCCTGCCCCCCCCCCCCCCCCCCCCCCCCACCCCCCCCCCCCGCGCTCCAATTAATTGAAAAAAAAATCTAGTTTTTACGTTTAAGTGGGTCTAGTTTTTTGTTGTTTTCCGATAAAATGAGCAGATAAACCCTTTCTCCCTACCCTCGGGAAAGGTTCGAAACGCAAGCCTGTTTTAGGTGGTCAATTTGATAGATTTTAGTCTTTATTTGGGGGTCGCAATCCATGTGGGATGCTGGTTCGACGAGATTTCCTGTTAGCGTGTCAGAAACTAGGAGCTCGGCATTTGGGCGACCCAGCTGGGAGTAGTATAAACTTTTATATGTTTATTGGTAGTGGCTAGAAAACTGGCAATGGGCCCTTGACTCTTGGTGGCCCTCAGAGGATGCCCCGTAGCGATTGAAATGGTGCGCTATCAACCTCCCCCTCCCCCTTCCATTTCAATTTGTGTAAGGGGTTGATTTCTCGATTTATTTTTTTTTACATTCATTTTGAGTGATTTATCGAATGGTTTTGTATTTTAACTAATGATTCTCAGATATCACGTGGTTATTTCGAATGGTTGTGAGCACTCAAACACGAAGTTAATAATGTAAACAATTTTGTACGGGAATCGTTGCTCTCTGCGAAGAAAGACTCTTTTATTCTAGTTTATTGCTTTGCTTTTTTTTTTTTTTGATGTTCTTGTTAGTGGAATTATATTTATCTGACTGATACATGAGGAGGGAGGGTAAAATATTTCAGGCTGCGTTTTCCAGAAGATTGGGATTCCCGGCGCATTGAAAGTTACAAGTGTGGCTTGAAGTGCAGTGAAGTTCTTTTTTTTTTTTTCTTGATTCGCTCTTTTTTATTTTTCTTTTTCATTCGTTGACTTGGGAAATATGTAATAACAGTAAAAGTGTCGGGAGTGGAAGTTGAAATGTTTCTGAGTGCATTAAAAAGAAATATTGAAGTTTGTCGTGTGGGATTAATATTAGAGCTTCCACACTTTGTTCCATTTTTTTTTAAATATAAAAATAACATTTTATACAGATTTTTTTTTTTTTTTCAAATTCTATACGTAAGATATTTGTGACTTTTTTTTGCGTAGCATTTATTTTCGCGTGCGTAGTTGAATTTAAATGTTTTTCTTGTTTTACTTGCTTGTTTATGTTATATTTTTTATATTTCCTATGTCATATTCCTTATATTTTCATAAATGTTGATTAGTATATTGTTCACTCAACTTAAAAATTTGGAGTCAATTGATGTGCTGTTTCATGCAATTTTTTTTTTTTTGCAAAATTGAGGCAAAACTGCTGAAAATACTTTGGCTCGCGACGGTCCCATTTCGGAACTTATGGTTCCGTAGCTACGCTTCATTTTCGTTGGTCCTCAAAAAAGTTTAAATTGATTACCAAGTTTCTCTGAAAAGCAGATTACGTGTTAGGTTTTCAACTCATCCGAGACGCTCGATAACCGAACATTCGACAACAAGCAATATATTATACAAGGGTCCTCACGAGAAAGAGGGCAGGGGGGGATCCATGGCGCAGACCGCGCCATTGAAGTTTTGAAAAGGAGAGGGTAACTAATAAGAGGACTTTTAGTCTTATTTTAAGGGGCTCTCGTTCTGGGGGTTCTCCGTCACATTTGAGGGATGAGTGTCATCGCCGGGGGGGGGGGGGCACCACTGCATTATGAACACATTGCATTTAAACATTTCAACATGGTCGTCACAGCGTTAACAATCGTTTTAAAACCTTTATCTCAACGAAGTGTGCTCTTTGAGTAACCCCATTGGAAAAAAAAGCATGTGAGAAGCAATTATTTGATTCTGAAACCTTATAGAATGGCAGGGGTGTCCGTCCGTACCTGTGAGCAATGGCGTGCCTCTTATGACAATTCCCCCTCCCCCTCCTCCTAAGAAACAATAATTCGAAAAAGAGCTAAGACCACCTTACATTTTCAATTACACGGTTTGTACCATACTGGTTCAATATATTTTTAAGATTAACAACTCTCAAGTTTATAAACCTGCTGATGTCGCCCAAAGACCCGCCCATATTATAATTATCCCTCACTTTTTAATAAAAATTGTACGTATTTGATCTTAATAATTGTCGAGTTCAAAACAATATGGAAAGCTTTTCTAAACCCTTTGTTTCAAGATTTCACCACCAGATCACACCAGGGCCGGACACAGAAAACCATTTTTTAGGTGGGGTGTCATGTTGAAGAGATCCCCCCCCCCCACACCCCCATGAACGAAATTCTCGTTTTTGGTACGAAAAATGTCGGAATCTGTTTGGGAGTCAATAAAAAGCATCAAATCGATCAGGAATAAGGCACCTAATTGGAGATAAACGTTGCAAATTAATTTCATGAGCAATGAAACGAAGTAGTATTCAAATATTTACTTTGAAAAATAATTAATGAAATGAAAAGATATCGTCATCGTTTACATTTTATACATAAAGTGTTTGAACACAATGTGTACGGATACTGTTGTCGACAGTTTAGGGTGGGGGGGCATGACCTTCATGACTTTCCCGTTGTATCCACCACTCATACAACACATGCCCCTCCATAAATCTGCTCATACGATAATTAACAATTTTCGTTCGATAAATATCGTGGGATTATTAAGGAATCTCTCAATTATCAAAAATTCGACGCCAAACATTCAATTTTTCGAGTAAAGCAAGCGAAAAGCATTCATTCGATTTTAAAATTATTCCAAATCTATCCATCCCAAGAGCGAAGGCGCATCGCCTATGAAGCTCTTCCCCAAGAGCAATATCCTCAAAAGAGACAAACTCCCTAAAAATTACAACCCCGCAGTTCCTCCCCCACTCCCCTCTTATTTGCACCCACAGGAAGGAATTACAAAAGAAGTAAACCACTTGTTTTATTAAGAAATAAGTAAATACCTTAGTGCCGAGAAGTAATATGAAATAACAAACGTTTTGTATCCCAAATATACAGAGTACTGCTGAAACGTGTTTTAGAGTTTTAAGATACCATTTTTTCAACAAAATAGTAAGCTTTTGCATGTAAGGGGCCATTCATTAGTTACGTAAGGGTGATTTTGGCAAATTTTTGTAAGGATACGTAAGATTTTTCAATCTCCTCCCCGTATTCTTACGTAAGATTCCATTTCGTTTTTCAAAATAATAAAATAACGAATCTGTCACTGGAATCGAAATTAAATTCACTACTTTTAAATTAAACCTTTTTGTGTAATGAAATATTTACTAAAAAGTTGGAATCTAGACTGAATGTTTTTTCGACATTTTTTTTTTGTATATGATGCTATACTAATTAAAAATAAAACATGCCATGCATAATGCAATTCTTTTATTATGTTTTACATTATTCATTCTTCGTCAAACAAATAAAAAACGGCTTATCCTAATAGGTTTTTTACTTTCCAGACGCAAATAAAATATAAAATCCCTGTCAAACCACTTGACCGCGCAATTTCAAATGTAAAACATCAACTTGGATATTGCGTAAGAATGGGTTTGAACCCCCCCCCCCCCCCCCAAGTATGTAGACATTTTTCCAATCCTCCTCCCTCTCGGGACCCTTACGTAATTAATGAATGGTCCCTAAAGACATCCAGTAATGTCCTTACATCCACAATCTCACTATTTTGCGTTGAAAAAAGGGTTCCTTGAAACCCCGAAACACGTGTCTGCAGTAATTTGTATATTGGGTTCTAAAACGTTTGTTATTGCCTGTTACACTTGTATCATTACCCAATGGTATAGTCGAAGGTGGACGTAAGGGGGGAAGACCTCCCCTCAGGTTTTCAACTTAAGTATTCCCCCCTTTTCACCTGAAATATAATTTTAATTTTAATACCTCTCAAGTTATAACCTTATTAGCGCCCCCCACTTCCACCAAACATATCACTAGACTACCAAAGTATCCCAAATAATCATTTCATAATCAAGCATTCGACAGCAAACATTCAATTATAACACTATTCAAATGAAACATTCGAGAGGCAATTATTTGAGCATAACACCATTTAAATCTCAAGAGTATCTATTCTTCAAGTGTGCTGGCACACTTTTTAAAATTAGGGACCCCCTTCCCCTCAAGAAGGATACTTCCTAAAAAAGACTAACGTCCATTAAGAATTTCAATGACGCAGTATGCATTATGACTCACCTCCCCTGTGGGCACCGCAGCGCAGCCAGTCACTCCAAATTTTTACGTAGCAAGGATTCAACGCAAATTTTTTCTGAAGACAACAAAAACCATGCCCATTCATAAGTAAAATCATTAACTTTTCAAAGCCAGCCCTCTGGCCCCCCTAAGTGAAGGATCCGCCCCTGCAACTGAAACACTTCAGAAGCAGGGGTGTCCACCCGCCCTGAGGTCAAGGGCACCCCTCCTCAATATCGCAAAGACCTCCCCACCCCCCCAAAAAAAAGAGAAAAATATCCCTCAAAATGCCCCCTCAAGAAGGATATTCCCTAAAAAAGATTAACGTTCATTAAGAATTTCAATGCGCAGTCTGCGCTATGACCCACCTCCCCTGTGGGGCACCTCAGCACTCCAAACTTTTCTGGGGGCAGGGTTCAGTGCATATCTTTTCGGAAGACAACAATTCATTCATCATGCCCATTCATATTTAAAATCATTAACTTTTCAAAGCCAGCCCTCTGATCCCCTAAATGACGGATCCGCCCCCGCAACTGAATCACTTCAGAAGCAGGGGTGCCCCCCTGAAATCAAGGACGCAACCCACTCAATATCGCAGAGCCCCCAAAAATAAGAAAAATACCCCTTAAAACACTCCCAAAAAATGTCATTGGCGCAGTCTACGCCATGACCCATCCCCCCCCCCCTTCCTGGGTGGGCACCCCTGTCAGAAGTCAACTATATTGAGAGATTCATTCGATTCTCAAATCGATCGAAAAATACACTGCTTGAGTGGTTGACATCTCGAGAACTCAATATCTCGAGAACTCAACATCTCGAGAAGTTCAAAGCGAGAACTTGAGCAGTTGATCGCTCGAGCACTCGGAAAGTGATAATCGAGAACTGGAGCAGTTGATCGCTCGAGTACTCGGGAAGTGATAATCGAGAACTCGAGCAGTCCATCGCTCGAGAACTCGGAAAGTGATAATCGAGAACTCGAGAAGTTCATCGCTCGAGAACTCGAAAAGTGATAATCGAGAACTCGAGATACGATAATCGAGAACTCATGATAATCGAGTTCTCGAATGATCTTGGATAATCGAGTGATTCGATTATGAGAACTCGATTATACCCATCACTAGCGGACTGCATGTCACTGAAATGAATCGATTAATGAATGAATATGTAAGTGATTGAGTGTGTAAACAAAATAAGCTATTTCACTTTGCCCCGCATGTATGTACTTTACTAATTGTACAAAATATGTAAAATGTTAATAACAAAAACTTTACCATTTTGTAATAACAAAAATTATTTTTGACTTGCAACAAAATGTTACAAAATGAGTATTAATTTTTGAAACCTGCTTATATTATCATATGCTTTCATCTTTGGCAGCATTTTTTCCCTGACTGGAATAGACTACATGTGCTAATACAAAGTTAAAATATTACCAGATAGGTGTTGCTAAGAGCAGAATATATATTTCACCATTTCACTTTGCCCCACATTCCCCTCCTGGTAGATCATTTTATTGCATGTTTACGTGATATTGATATTTCCAGATTAACTTTATATAGACAAAGTTTATTCAGTGCAAATACACGCAAAAAAAAAAAAAAAAAATCTGCTGTTTGTTTGTGTGTAATTCTGCTTTTTAAATAAATCGTCTTCATTTTACTTGCAGTTAAGGTTATCAGCTGTAATGATCCTGGCTTTATCGAAAATGCCGATCGCCTTGGATTTGTTTTTACATACCCTCATAACATAACTTACGTTTGTAATGAAGGTTACAAGATGAATGGCCGTGCTACAAAAATATGTATGGCGAATGGTCTGTGGCATCCTTCCAATATGCCAACGTGTGAAGGTAAGAAATCAACAAGGGTTTTTTTTCTGTTGATTTTAATTTGAATCTGTCTTTGATAACAATGTTGTAGAAGGTACGTTCAGGTGTCTCTTCAAGTTCAAAATCCAAGTGTGTTGCTCTAAATATAAAATTTATTGCATTTATTACCTAACCTTCAATTAATTAAGCCACCTAAGCCCCACTATGTCTATCAAAGTGTGAGTTCACTTTTTGTGTGGGACTTCAAATTTTTTTCAGAATCTTGCAATATTGCTGTTATTCTTTAAACATTAAATAAAGAACAAAGTAAAAATTGCAATTCTTTAAACACTAGTATGGCTTATCCAAGATTTAATTGTTTAACATAGGATTCCTCTGCTAAAATCATGTATCTTCATAACACTTAAGAATCAAACACACACATAGCCACTCACAGATGAATCAACAATTAAGATCAACTAGACATCCAACCAAGACCAATACATATTCAGGGCTCCCAAATAGTCCCCTTTTCCCTCCGAAGTCCGTTTTTAAGGGTTAAGTCCGCTTTCGACCGCTTTTTAGCATTTTGATCCGTTTAGTCTGCTTTTATGTTGTTTTTACTTAAATCAGATTTTAACAGTTTTCATTACGTTAAAAGATAGTGTGTGCTGATGTTTATTACGCCCAAACACGCGGCCACGGCGCACAGTGGAGTATTTGACTGAAAATCCTGGCCAAAAGTCCAAAATTAAAAATTTACCCGATTTTTATGAAAATTTATTCCATGATAGTTGACTAACTGGTGCATCGATCGGCACCTGTTTTGGAAACTTGAGTCACATACAATTACTCATAGCCTCAGTGAAAGATGAGATTTCTATAAGAATTTTCGCTTTTTTGTTACGTTTCAGCTTAATTATTACGTTTCAATGTAGATTTTTTTGTGGCTTTCTAAATGAATGGAATTGAACCAAACCAATTTTACGGTATAAAGAAATGTCAGGGCTTAGTGCTAATTATAAATCAAAGTAAATATTTTTATTTTCTTTTAGTGAAAAAAATAAAGAAAACTTGGTACATGAGATTTTTAAAGGCTTTTCGCCTTAATTTATAACTAGAGAAAGCTTTTTAAATGGGTGTCGGGCTTGGTCGGGCTGTTTTGAAAGTTGCATCGTATTTGGCAAAGTCTCTAGTGCTAATTTCAGCAAAAAAATCTTCCGCCTACAACTGCCCTTTTTTAAAATGATTTTTTTAAAAAAAAGTGCATAATCCGATTTTTTTGTGACAAGTCATGATTTTAAACTGAATTTACCTACAAAGATTTAATAAATTTGCAAAAAAGTTATCATAAGTACTACTGAATGAAAAGATCGACATATTTGAGCGCACAAACAACAATAAAATTTCAGACACGAGTTTCATGGTTATTAGAAACCGCTTCATCAATGTGTAAAGATATAAGTTATGGAATGAGAATCATCCAATTAATTTCGAAAACGCTTACCTTTATGCATCGCTAAAGAGATTCACTGCACCCCTAAAACATATGTTTGCTTTCAGCTATGTTAGTTTTCTCATGTACGTTAATGAGTTAATAAATTAAATTATTTTGTGATCTCGCTGAGAAAATTTGCTCTTCCTTAAAATTGAGATAGATTTTAGATAAAATAAATAAATATTTATATTTTTTCAGATCATTGCTGCAAATAATGTGCCGGGGGAGGGGGTCTTTCCCCCTTATACGTAGCAAAAGGGGGGAAATACCCCCCCCCCCCCCACACACACACTTGCTAACGTTAGGAGACAATTGTAATTATCTCCTAACGTTCCTACGCTAGCGAGCTATCCATATTTAAGACATTTTACCTACTCATTGGGAAATTAAAGTTATATAAAATTTTAGTTCCAAATTTGTTTGTACAATTTTTAGCGGGACACATCACACGATGTAAAACTAAGGATCGACCCAAGGTACGAGTACAATATATACAATTCAAAAACAAAGAGCTTTTGAATATCCATTTTCGAGTGTTTTTACAGTTATAATATCCTAGTTCATTTATTTATTTACTTATTTTTTCAATAGAAAAAAGGTTCTTTGTAACCCCGAAACCCTTGTCTTTAATTCTTTTTGTGCATGATTAACTCAGGGTTTTAATAATTGAAACCAAACGAAAAGAATAAAATTGATTATTTTTTTGGTTTCAAATTAGTGTTTTGTACAGAATACTAGGATTTTTTTCACCGCTTTTTGCTCTTTTCCCCCCTCGAACAGTGCACTTAATTACATATCTTCAAAGGAAAACAGCAATTCGCATCGAACATGTTTACTTATCACTTGTCTAAGCTTTATTGGCAAAGAGCCAACCGTGGCATTCATTTCGGATCGAGTGAAAATTATTGAAAATTTTTATTTCAACTCATTGAAAAAAAATTCATTATAAATCAGTGAAAGAACATAACTTCACCGTTTTCGCTGTAAATGAAGGTAAGGTGTTTATATTATTTTCTTAAAAAGTTTCAGAGCCATAACATTATTAGAATATTGGATGCAAGAATTTTAGTTTACATGGATTGAATAATTGAAAAAAGTCGAAAAAGTGACCTCCCTTTGTAAATTCTTAGAAATTCGGTTAATTACGTTAGATCTTCAAACAAACCATAATCTTGAAGAAAATTATTTTTCCTATCTAGTGATGCATTGGGTTTTTTTCTACGTTTACTAGGATCGTTTTTACGGTTGTAAACATGCAAAAGTCTAAACCGTGGATAAAATATTAAATATTTCATTTTCTAATTCAAATTTTAAAAATCGAGTTTCAAATTGTAACATTAGACATTTCAGACAACTTGTATACCAAGTTTCATGTCTATAAGTGGGATAGCTTCGCCGTACAGCGCACAAACGCACACAAGGATGTCGCCTTCAGAAGGGTGAAAATTTCAAACTAGTTTTGGCCAGGATTTTCAGTCAAATACTCCACTGTGCGGCGCCTTGTTTCTATTCAACCTGACTTTCCCCTGTTATTTCGCTTCAGATTGACATCATTACTCCTCCTTCAACTGGTGCAGCATGGCAATCTAACAAATGGAGAGGATTGAGCAAACTTAGATAAAATGAAAAGTTTTCTGCGAACACAAATCCTAACTAGAAAATTTTCTGCAAATAATTATTTTGCCTAATTCACCCTTGAATAAAAAATTAAATTTATATTCAAATATGAAAGAGACAAAAAAAGTGCTTTAAATCACTTAATTTTTTTTTACAATAACATATAGTTTGCTTATTTTTCACCAACTGAAGAAAACTGCCCAAACCATTATTTTTTTTATACATGTGCTTTAAAAGACTTTTGAAAAAAGGCTTTAACAGAAATAAACTCTGGGATTTTCTTAACAATTCCCTTTAAAAAAGAAAAAAAAATTAAATCAACGTTAGTAGTTATGAAAAAAAACTTCTGCAGAGCCAAAAAATTTCTGTGAACGCCGTTCGCGCGTTCGTCTTATTATGCAAGACTGGGTTTGAGGAAGGAGTTATGATGTCTTCATACGCCCATAAAAAACCTTGAAATGTGCTTGAAAAAAAAATCATTTTCAAGTGCTTGAAAACCTTGAAAAAAATTATTTTTTTTTTTTTTTTTTTTTTTTTTTCCAGTGCTTTGATATGCAGCATCACAAAATATAGCTTCCTGTGTTAGCGAGTTCAATCTTTCTGCATCTTGTTAATATATTTTGATGTTTTTGACAGTCAGAAGTTACTTTAACATACATTACCTTAGATTAGCTTATTTTATGTTTAATTTCAATAGTTAATGAAGTACTTTTTTTTTCGGAACCATGACAACATTAAAACTACACGGGCTTCGCCGAAAATCACTTGTTCAGTTTGAGATTTCAATCTCCTTGAATCTTGTAAATACAGTTGGCTCTCTGTTTAATGACTTTCAATGGACCACAAAAAACCGTCCTTAAGTAGAAAGCGTCCTTAAATAGAATGCTTTTAACACTACAGTGTACCATCTGGAACCGTGAAAAGCCGTCGTTAAATAGAGCGCCGTTAAACAGAGAGCCAACTGTATTTTGTTATTTTTGGTAATTGAAAGTTATTTTGACATACGCCACCTTAGATTGCCTAATTTTTGTGTTTAATTTTAATAAATATATAACTTTCTTATTTTTCGAACATGAAGCATTGCACTTACTCAAACTTCGCGAAAAATTGCTTCTTGTGTTTGAGATTTCAATCATTTTTGCATCTTGTAAATATTTTATAGTTTTAGAAAGATGTGAAAGAAAAGTTGTTTCTGTTGTTTTTGAAGAAATTTGGAGCGCAATTTAAATAGATTAAGTCTTTCAAAAAATAATTTCTTAACTGTAATTGCTGATAAATAATTACCCTAAATCAGACAACCACGGACTTGGCCGAATTTTGGTTCGCTGTTGAAAATTTGGACATTGCGCATGAAAAAACATTGAACAATCGCCTTTATGAACGTTTTAAAAAGTTATGAACTTTCTTTGAAATAATTACAGGACAAACTCTCTTAAATTTCAACACTTCACACGATGCTTAAAGCTGGAGATTTGAACATCACCACAAAATAAGTTTCCAAATTTTTCCCAATCTACACTCGAAAATTTGGACAATTTTCCGATTTTAGCTCAATTATTTTAATTAAAAATTAAAGAAATGAATACTAACATATTCTGGTATAATTTTATATTATCTGCCCATTAATTAAGACTTAAAATACAGTATGAAGCTAAATTGTGTGAAAAAGGCGAGACACGCCAAGTATGAAATCATCATTTTTCTGCTAAAAGGACTAACGTTAAAAAAGAATAAATCGCGGAAACTAATCCGCTTTGAAATTCGGGATTGCAAAAATAGAACATTTTTAAAAACATGATTAAAAAATTGAACACATTTCCGATCATTTCGGAAGCAAGTTCCTTACATTTTATTTAGCTTCTTTTCAAAATAGTTAATTTTCTTAAAATGTTGTAAATTGAAAGAAAAAATAATTAATCGTATGCGCCGCACCCGTTGTATCCGCCACATCGGCAATTTGTAAATCTTTTTTATCATAAGCGCTGCGGTGCTTAGGCTCAAAAATATGTTATATATTTGGAATCTTTGTTTGCATTGGGCTATTAAGGGTCCCAAGGGGGGGAGGGGGACTCTCCATGCTCCTTGTGTTCTCTCTCCTCTCCATAGATATCACTTTTGTTACTAGGTTTATTGCACTTGTTTTTGCCCCCTCTCTCAACAGAAAAGCAGCTACTGGAGAATTGCTAGTTTTTCCTTCATTCTCAGAAATTTGGGTATCCTTTTGACTTGACAGCTTAAGAAGAGAAAGGTCCCACCACTGTATGATCTACAGTGAAAATATAGTTCCCAAAAATATGTAAGCTTAGGAATGCAAAGATATCTGCCAAAAGAAGCTTAGTTTTGAAATTTAGCATAGGTCTTTGAATTCATAGCTGACATAATTGGCATTGAAAAATAGTTCCTTTTTGTAACCTCAAAGCATATAACTGCAGTTATTTGCAATTTCGTGCTTTATAACATTGTTTTAGACAGTCTAACTTTTACGAAATGCATTTATTTCTTATGATTAACAATATTTAATATTTTTGGAATCCGATCCCCTGAAACCCCTCTTTTTTATGTCATAGACAGTTATTAGCTTGCAGATAGTTTTGAGTTGTGTGCGCAGATACTTTATATTTTTATCTGACTCTGGTGATAAGGAATAGTATCATTAAAAATCATTATAATGGTTAATTTACGAATTATCTTCACGGATTTAGCAGCAGGCAGCTGATTTGCCTTTTGGTGCTTCTCTGTGTTTAACAGTGAATGATCCTCCCAAGGTCCTCTTTTGAATCCTAATTGGTCCTCTTTAATCCCCTTTTTGATTGAAAGTAATCCTCTTTTGCCCTTTTCTGCGGCTAAAATATGTTGGGAGCCCTGATATTTGCTTTCTAATTGATGCCAATAACAAAAACTAAATATTAATTATGAAGCAAGATATTTTTCCAGGGGGGTGGAGGAAGTGCAGTTCATATGAAATTTTTCAAAATTAAAGGTTGAAAAGTGCAATTTTGCCTCCTTGACTGTGCCACTGCCGACTCCAAATACTTCCCCCATTTCCCCTTTCAAAACTTAACTACTGGTATTTCACCAGTAGTATCTGTTGTTTTTATTTACATGCAGCATTTGTTGCAATGTTATCATTTTCAAAGATTAGTACTTTTGTTGTACTAATTTCCCTCCTTTCCTTTTCAGAAATTGTTTGTCCATTATTAACTGATCCTCCTAATGGTAAAGTAATATCATCACAAAAAAAACTTCATTCTGTGGCTACGTATCAGTGTGCTAGAAATTTTAAACTGAAGGGAAGTGCAGAACGAGTTTGTCTTCTTGATGGAACTTGGAGCGGTTCTATGCCTACTTGTGAAGGTATGTTGGTAACTGTAACACCATAGCAATAGACCTCAAGGTTCAGAAAATTTTCAAGTGGCCAATGGCCACTTGGCTCAAAAAGCTTGGTGGCCACCAGTTTTACCGGGTTTCGAAAACAGCGCTGTAGTACAAGAATGGGGGTGGGGGAAGGGGGGATTTCGACTTGTATTTTTTGAAACAAATATTATGAAAGTGATGCTAAAGGAATGCTAACAAGAAATATAAATTATATTAATCATGGAAACATAAGAGGCATAGGGTGAAGGTTGGGAGCTCCTGAAGCAAATGGTTCATTCCACCCATTTTAAAGTTTCATAAGAAAAAAAAATCATTAAGCCAAAAATAAAGTAGTGTACACAGTACCATGGTCCCACAGTGAAAAAAAAAAAAATTTGGCATAAAAATATTTAACTACAGACCTCCTCCAGTAATATACAATTTGGCATTTACCAAGAATATATTTCCAAAAAAAATCATTCTTTTTGCATTATTTGAACTAAGAGTATGACCAAACATGGCGACTACGTTCAATACGCAGCGTCGCCATGTTAGGATGACTATGAAGGGAAAACAATCAAAGGACTGGCTATTTGGCTTATATTTTAATCTGATGCAATTGAAAATTAAAAAATTACAACTGTTATTCGAATAAATAGAAACTAGCCCCCGTTGTTTAAACGATTTTCAATGGAACGTATTCCTAATCGATCGCGAGTATTACTGTCCACATCACAGCAGAAATATAAGATATAGTTTACAGAAATATATTTTTTATTTCTTTTTTTAATGATGGATTTATAATGAAATACAGGATTTATGGGAAAACATGGAACTTTGACTATGGCAAAGGAATGATAAAACGGGGTGCGGGGGGCTTTGTGCAGTCAAAAACAAGTTGCCTTTTTAAGTTTTAAATTAATTAATTTTTTTCCTATTTTGACGATTTTCAGAATGAAGACTGTTTGAGTTAATTGGGAATCGAATAGGATCGGAACGACCTTCGAGGATTTATGTAAAAAAACATACATAATGGTGTTTTTTTAAAGAGCCAAAATTTGCATAATATTTTCATACTTTCAGAACAAGATTTAAAGCAAAACATAAAACTGTTTTAGAAAAAGAATTTGAAAAAAGTACAGGGTTCATACATTTTTGGTTAAAAAAAATTCCCTTACTTTTCCAGGTTATTTTTTTAGAAAATTCCAGGTTACTCGCTTCACTCAAAATTAAATTTAAGTAACAATATTTTCAAAATAGTCAAAATTGTTCAAAGTAGCAATGTGTAAGAACTGAAACTTTTCCACTTGTAAAAAAAAAAACTTGGTTTAAAAAAAAAAAATTGTGTCACAAGTTTAAAAAAAAAACATTTCGTTAAAAATTGTTTTCATTTGTTAACTATTTGTTAAAAACAATGTACTTTCAACTTATTTTAACGTTTCTCTGATGTCACATGTCATGCATATTAGCGTTTTGCTGTAATCAGCAGCAATCTTTCTCCGCTTTTGGTTTACGATTCTTTTTATTTTCCTATTAGTATGTAACACAAAACATATTGAGCAAAGTACAAAGCTATTTTTCAGTATAAATATGATTAACTTGTTGCATCGATGGGCATACCATACAATGCATTCTATCAAAAGTCAACATCCGTCAATCATAAGCCAATGCCAATAATCAGTTTTTTTTCCTTTTGCATATAAAGGATGCTTGCATTAAAATTAAAAATTTTCTTTTTTGCACATTTATTTTCAATAAACATTGCTTTCAATAGACATTGAGATAAACATCTTTTGTAAATTTTTGTCTATTTCCATCTTGCAAATGACCAAATATGGCGACTAAGTAAAAAATTTAAGATAATGAGTAGTTTTTTAATTTGTAACATAAAAGTAGTTACAAATAATAATTTATCCTTAAAAAACTACAATTATAAGACAAAATAGTCAGTTTTTAGCACATAACATAGATCTTTAAAAGGGATAGATAGGCCTTTCTCCTACAGCGCAGCGTATTTCGCCCGGAGAAAGTGGGGTCATCATGATTCTTCCGAGAATCACGTGATCAAGGGACATCGTGTCTCCCTCTTCTCGGGCAGCAGTGTGAGAAATCTCTATATGTGTGAATCTGAGATTTTCTAGCGAAAGAGGGTTTGATGAATTTTATTAAAAAATAAAGACATAGTGAGTAACAGAAATCTTTCTTTCTGCTAAAGGCAAAAAAAGTCCCCATGCAGAGTCAAAATTAAGAATATTTTAAGCAATTTACTATAGATACCGAGCATTATATTAAATCACTAAAAACAAGCGATGGAAAATTAGTTATAGTATGTCCGCGAAAAACTGGATTTTTAGGTTTCCTAATTTCTATGAAAAGTGTGCTGGGAACATATGAAAAGTATGTAGGTGCCCGAATTCCAGTTCTAAACTGCGTAATGACTTATAAACTTACTCAGGATCACCTTGAAACTTTTTTCAATGCGATCAGGATGTGAAGGGGGATTCAACAATAATCGTCGGATAATTTCGAAGTGCGAAAAAAAGATTATTCATTCATACGGAAATTAAAGAGTCCAGTTCTTCAAATTGCGCTGATTTTGACAACCTTCAAATGCTACGATTAAATTTGAAGCGTAACAAAAATGCTTTGAAAGAAAGCCTTTTCTTCCTTTGACGACGATTTGGAAAATTCAGAAATCATCTCAATTAACATGACGCAGTATATTAATGGTGTTTCTGACTACAATGGATTTTTTGTCCGGCAAATGCACTCTGTTTTGAACTGCGACGACTGCAACGCAGTCTTCACTACAACAAATCAAAAAATAGACCTAATAAAATTTAAGAATTTTGGGACACATTCAAGTGTGATAACTTATTGCATGATTGCAGCCATTGAAATATGTACATTTGTGAAGAACAACTGAGCGAGAATGTGAAAAAATTTTGGGAGTAAAACACAAAAATATAATGTTACTCATGAGACCACAGGAGTTATGCGAAAAATTTCGAATTCCGTTTTTCTAATTTTAAATAAGCATATGTTAGAAACAGAAGCAGCAGATTTTCTCATTAAAAAGTTTATAAAATTAATCGTTACTAAATATTTAAGCGTTAGAATGTATCGCGCAGCCAATTCAAACAATGAAAATAATTCACAAAGACCAATAAGTAGGAAAATAACAAAATTAATATTGTTAAGGGACAATAATCACTAGTTTTTTTCACCCTAGAGTTTAAATTGTCAAAATTATCATAGTCTGTGGAACGAAAAAAAAAGAAGAAAAGAAAAATTGGGGAGAGGGCGGAAGTCAAATGACCATTCATGTAGTTTATAATTGTAAATAATTTATTTTCTGAGTACTTAAAAAAAAAAGTTGCTTAAAAATTAGGAACAAACCAAAGTTATTGGTTTGGCTTATATAGTGTTGGTGCGAAACGCATGCGAATATTAGAATATTATTTAATTGAGTTGATATTCGATACTATTTACATTTGTATTTCTAATTGGTTTATGGTTTTAGATCGGGTTTTATGTTAAATTGTTGCACTGGCTTCAAAAGTTGTGAGAAAAAGCACGCATTGAAACTATTTATCTGTATTTGAAAAAATTGATTGAAATAAAAGAAAATTTATAAGGTCAATTGTTGTTTAAGATTTTTGAAGACGTCTTTTTCTACTCAGTATTTAAAGCACTTGAAAAAAAGTTTAAATAGCTTGTGCGCCTGCTTCAAAAGTTATGATGGGAAAATATCTAATGGAGCATTCCATGAAAAAGCTGTCATTTTGTCCCGCATTTCATTAAAAAGTAATAACTTAAAAAGGTAACAAAGAACATTTTTTGCAAAAGTACAACAAATACATTTGCGATTTCTTAATGAAAAAAAAAAGTTACCTTTTTTTAATTATTACTTTTAGTGAAAAATATGAGGTGTTACGTGAGGGACAGAGTGTTCCGTTTTTCTTTAATAATGGGTAAAATGCTTTAATTTAACCCATGCTTAAAGGGGGGTTTAACCCATGCTTAAAGCATTTAACCCATGGGTTAAATGCTTTAATTTTCCTTAATTGTGCAAATGATCGCGGCGCAAAGTGATTCTCTTCGATAAGGGAAACAGTTTCTTATGAGGGGAGTCCCTTGATCACGTGATGTCCAACGGGGAATGTTGACGCGCGCTCTGAGGAGAAAAGTGGGGAGAAGGCACATCTATTCTATTTTAAGATCTATGGCACATAAGCGTCTAAATCAATTAGAATAAAAAAAAATTCTGGAGATAAAATTTTGCATTTTCCCAGAATATAATTACGAATTACCCGGAAAAAGGGCACATTTTGCGTTGTTATCAATAGTTTGCATTGCAATAAATATCCAATGCTATTTTCGGAAACTTAGGCACTTAAAAGGTTTTGTGTACTGCCATCTTTGGAATGACCAAATATGGCGGCTACGACAAAAATTAAGAAATAATTTTTTGAATTTGTAGCATGAAAACAATTTAAAAATAATAAATCTTCGTGAAACTACACTTCAGTTGAAAAGTTTTTAGCACATTTGCGTCCAAGGCAATGAGGATAAGATTAAGTTTTAAAAACAAAAATTTTCATTTCTCAAGAAAATTACATATTTAAAATAAAAAATAAAAATAAAAAAAAAACAACTTGCAGCACATTTTGCGTTGTTTTCATTAGTTTACAGTTAAAGAAAACATCCAATTCTGCTTTGTTTTTGGAATCTTAGGCATTTAAGCATCGTGTCTACTTCCATCTTATGAATGACCGAACATGGCGACTACGTTTCATTCGTAGCTGAAAAGACTTTTCGATTAAAAAACGATTTTCTCAATTGACCCTACCGTCCGCAGGCTTGTGCTTTAGAAGAAGGAAAATGTTCTTCTCCCGTTAAATTTGTGCATAATTCCTGTTCACCCTAGGAAATTTTTTCTTTGGAACTATTGAGGGGCAAAAATGGCGTCCGCGGAAGTTTTTTTTTTTTTGGTTCGCCTTTTTTATTTTATTGCCAGCGTCATTTTGCCTCGAAATTTTTTAAATTTTTTTTTCAGGAAACATCGATAAAAACGAAGATTAGAACTCAAGGTTCAAAATTCCCTGGAAAAAATTTTTTTGGGGGCAAAATTTGAAATTTTCCTGATTTTTCCCAGACAATTCCAGGTTTTCCTGGAGCGTACGAACCCTTTAATTTAATAACCATATTTTCCTGTGTATTATCGGCGGGCGGCCTATAATCTGTAGGTTCTAAAATGGGCCTGAAGAAAAAAAAAGCTTCGTATAATCCCAGGTGTATAATACGATGTAAAAAAAATAAAGTTTGAATTTAATATACCATTTGAGCAACTAAACTAAAAACGTGAAAAGGTAATTACTTTGAAGGCATAATCAAAATTTATCTAAAATATAATCTAAAATATAATGATTTCTTTTTGAAATCATGATTATAGTACGCTAATTACTTGAAAAACAGAGTCAAGACAAAGGAGCAAACGCTCTGATCTTGTGCAAATGGCTTCCTTATTCACTGTATTTTTGCTTATTTTACATTGCCTGAATCGCGTAAGAGAAACATTCAAGCAACGTAAAATAACCAACATTCAGGCAGGCAGTGAGAAAGGACATGCAAGCTTTGTAAAATAAACAACATTCAGTCGGAGTACGGTCTCTATCGGTGAATCCTTATTGTACTGAGGCATCTGTGGTGTGGAATTCTTTTCTTGGGATCTAAAATAAAAATAACCCCCCAAAAAAGTTGGCGACTGTAGAGATTTTTTGGGGTCGCCAATTTTGAAAACTGAGTCGCCACGTGGCGAGTGGCGACCGTAAATCTTGACCTTTACATAGCAAACCACAAAACATAGATACACAAAACATAGTTTGGTGGATGAATTTGACTATTTTCTTGACTACTGTCAGTGTTCGGCCTTAGCGTTACATTGTGGCACAAGATTTCTGGATTTTACTCAAACTGTAATACACCTCTCTTTCTTGGTTAAACCACAAACCCTACCTGACGTATCTTTGTCCAATGTTACTCATCTTCTCACTGCTTTAGTATGACAGGGAAAGTTTTGTTCTGTATAGGTGTGCCATAAAGTACCATACCTTTCAAAGCTTTATTTAAAATGCCCCTAGTAAGTAGAGACTCCAGTTTTTCCTAGTTCTGCAATTGAAGAGTATCTGCAAGAAAATCTCTCAGGTTCAAAATTGAAAGCTAGAATTGAAAGCAAATGTTCGCTGTCCAATTGCATTCTTCCACCTTGCCATTGTAATTTGCCCATTCAAACCATTTTCTATGATGATGTTTCAATCATACGCAATCACCGCTGTTGCATTTTTTGGATTCCAAAAATAACCATTGTGCAGAATCACAATATTGATCATCATTCAGTAGAGGGATAACAATATTTTTTTATTGTTTCAAAGAGGTGTTTGGAATCATCTTAGTGGTGGATTCTAATAGTAAACCACTTAGGTACTATCATAATTTATTATTCTACTAACATTCAAGTATGGAACCTGTAACATTATTACACTCAAGATGGTTAGCAATGACAAATGGAATTTGCGGCTATTTAGGACAGCTGATAGTCCTTCAAAGAATTTATACAAACTAGTAAAATATATATTATGATAGTATATTCATCAATGTCATATGCTATTAAAATCCACCATTCCTGCTAGGGTGCTCCAATACACTTCTTTGAAACAACAACAGAATCTAATTTCTTTTCATAATTGTGATCAATATTGTGATTTTGCACAATATTTACTTTGGAAAGCCCAAAAATATATTAGCTGTGATTATGAATGATATAAATGTGATCAGAGGGATTTTTTTTTGTGTCAAGTTGTGATCAAAAGTCAAGGATTTTGCCTGGGCTGTACTACAAAAGTTTACAATTCCAGATTTCAGTTTGGAAGCTGAGAGACTACGATGAGACAGATGTAGGAAAAATCGAATTCTCCTCTCACGAGAGGAAATTTCATATAAAACTATGAAGAAATAAAGCTTGATATCGAACATGTTGAATTGTTTAGTATCTAAAACTTTTCATGTTGCCTACTCAAGTAGTGAACCAATGAGTAAAATAAGGCAATTAAAATTCAGAAATATTATACAGTAATATAAATATACCCTAAGGTCAAACATTGTGAGTATTCAAGATAATAGTCCAACTCATACTCCTAACTATGTTTTTTGTTTGCAGTGTGGTTACATTTTAAGGGTTGAAAAACATGAGATATTATTTAGCAACTTCTATTATTTTGTGGTGTAGCTTCTGTGGGCTATTTCAAACTAGATTTACAGAACCAAATTTTTATACTTAACCTTTGTCTGTATGGTAGTTAAGTATTCATATCTTGAACTCAAATGCAATATTTTTATCACTTTAGAAATATATTGTGCAGATCCTGGGCCCTTTGATAACATACAAGTTCTTCCTCAACAGCAAAAGTTCAAAGCAGGGGAGATAGTTATTTTTAAATGCATAATCGGTACGACTCGAGCATCATCCAAATGCTCGGACAATGGAGAATGGACTTCTAGACCCCCAATTTGTCCAGGTATAAAACATTTTTTCATTCAGTGAAAATTACCTCAATTTAGTCTTTAGTCCCCCTTTTTCCGACAAGAGCTGTAAAATTTCTAGAATGACTTATTAGTGTTTGCAGTTTTTGTTAATTGTTTTAATTAACAAAGATAAAAAGTAAACTAGCACTTTTTAGTTTTGCATCATCCATAACACAGTTGAAACTTTGCTAATTTGAACTAATTAAGACCAATACTTGTTTGGATTCTAAAAAACTTAGGTTACCGATTCCGATAGATATTTCCGATAGAAAAGGAAAAGATAGTAAGTTAAAAATACTCAATACTACCATTTCTTGGATTCTGCAATAGAACATGGATGTCTTTTCAGTACAATTTAAGAAATACCTCCCTTGCTGTGACATACACAACTGAACTCACTGTAACCCAAGTGGTTGTCTTGTGATACTGGAACCAATCTATTCTATACTGAAGAAATATACTTCTCTATAGTTAAGAACAAGATGTCTTTTCTAGAAGAAACTAATGAATCAGAAAATGTTCTTGTTTCTCATTTTGAAGCTTCAAATGAGCTGGATATATATCACTGAGATATGTAGAATTGAATGAAAACTCAAGTTCCACAGCTGTTTTATTCATGAAACGTTAGGCTTAATATTGCTTCCTCATTGAGTGTAACATCACAACGCATCTGATAAATGTCATCATTTTTTTTTTTTAAACTTTAGTGTTAATTGTAAATGTGATCTTTGAACAATTGCACTGGCTTTTTTAGTGTGTGTGTTTAGTACTGCAGACTCCCGCTTAACCAGCCTCAGCTTAAACAAATCTCTGATTTAACCAGCTGTAATTCACTTAAATACAAAAATCTTAAAAAATGAAAATGTCATAAAATGTGTTGTAGTTAAAAAAATAAACTTAAAAAACCAGAAATTCTTTACCAGTGATATCATATTCTCTTTGCAAATAAAAAATAAGGATAATTAATGGATTCCTAAATATGAGTGAGGGAACAGATTGACTAGTATTCAGTTCAATGAATAGAGACAACTATGCAAACTGCATTCAATGATGAAGCTAACTGTGACTATCATCAATTGATTAAAATCAATTCATTTCAAGGATGTTGTATGATATTGGAGTCGTGGTCAGAGTTTTCCTGATCCAAATTGATGAAAACTTTGATCATTTCAGCCAATGACCACAAAAGATAAGGCAGCCCCAGCAGTAGAAGAGACGAAATTTTTTGCTTTGAACTTTAAGTCACCATTCACCTCAGTGGATGTAAAAATGTCAATGATGAAGACATGGAGCCGCTGCTTAATTTCTAACATAAGAGGTGCAGGAACCCTATGGTCCACAGAATGGTTTTTTTTTTCGCGTAAATAACTTGGATTTTGCCTAACGTGTAAAAAATCATGCCAACCCCAAAGAAGTACAAGGCTGAGCTCCTGTGAGCTCCCATGCAGTTGAGCCCTACAATAAAGCAATGGTTGGTTGCTGTCAAATCTTCAGCAAGAAACGTTATAAGATGATGACATCAAGAAAATTGCTCAAATGTTTTACGCTGACAATGACTCCAACACACATGGCAAATTTCGACACCCATTATACCACCTACAGAAAGAGGAGATGCATTGAAAATGGTACTATACCATCTGAAATGACATGCATTGTCTTAAGATTGTTTGTGCAATGTGATGCTATTTAATTATTTAATACAACTTTGAAGTGTGCATTTTTTTCAAATAGATTATATTTTTAATTCATTCTCTGCTTAATCAGATTTTTGCTTAACTGGATTACTCTTAGTCTCATTTAAGTCCAAAAATTAGATGCTGTATATTTAAAATTTGGTAATCTTTTCAGTAATCTTCAAAAATGAATTTGGGTCAAATTGTTCAAAATTTCGCATTAGAGGAGATCTATTGTATTTTGATTTAGATTATTACTTGATTTGGCATCATTGCTTCAAAATATGTTTTTTTTTTCAAACTTTATCTAGTGTGGTATTTGCTCCTTTCAAATTTTACCATGTTTAGTGTGCATGTCAACAGTAGGCATAATGCATCTTTTCCTCGAGTGCAGTGTGACGCCTATCATAATTTCTGTTAGTCTGAATATAAAGTTGTCCTAATGCATGATTTGTTAATCCTTTTATTTGTAACATTATCGATAGATTTTCAGTTTGTGAAATAATATGTATTGAACATACGATTAGACAATAAAAATAAATAGAAATGAAAGAGGGTTAGGTAAATACAAGGTAGATATGCTTCAATAATTGATTTTTGGAAACTTGTAGTAGAACCAGAGTGTTCACACTTAAAGAAAGCTGCTTGGCATCTATTTTTTTCTTGTTTATTTATTTTGTTTTTGACCTGTTCTTCCTTGAATCTTTGTCCTTTACTTCAAGCTTCATAAAAATCTATAGATTATTGACGGTTGACCAATCTTTAAACAGAACTTTAATGGTTGGTTTGATAAACTTAATGCCAAATTTCATAGTCTTAATCTAGATAATGTCTTTGTTAAATATTTAAATTTTATCATTACTTCACATTTATTACTTTTCAAGGTAAAGACGGGAATTTACAAAAGCCAAAACTTAAGAGACCCTATTTTTCATATTTTAAAATAAGTGTTAAAAATTTATCATATGATTTAGAAATTCTAACGATATATGCATACATATTTTTACTTTCTTTTTACCAATTCATTCTTACATTTTCTGTAAAAATTTCATTTTTAGAAATATTTTGCTATCTTCGCTATACTTTGCTATCTACCTTTTGCGGAAATTGCCAAGATAATTTGAATATAATCCTTATCAAGACAATATCATAGTGTATCAAAGGACTGCTGGTGATAAATTATTCAGAAAGAAAAGTCACTTTCCAAAGAGTGCATCAATAGCTAACTTAATGTTTGGTTTGAGCTAGTTTGGTAAAAAATCTGTTTTGAGACTTAGAACCTATTTTTAAAAGGTCGTAAAAATGTTTCTTACTCATTAATTAGCAAATTATTTTATTAAAAATGAGGAATACTACTTCACAGAAATTCAAGTATTGCGGCAAAGTCTGGAACAGGTCAACCATGATAAATGAAGTTGACTGTATATGTTTGTTTAAAAAAATCATATTACGTATCCCCCTCCCTCATATTTTCTTGTCAACGCAGTATTCTCATCATTGATTCCTGTAAAAATATCCTTCTCTTCATGTCCTAATTGGTTACTTGCTATAAACCTGACTGCATGTGTTTGATTTTGCCAATTGAAAACTTTTTTGCAGAAGTAAAAAAGACTGAATCGACTATTATAACAGCAGCTACCACACCTGAAACAATCACTGGTGAGTGTGTTGAAATGACTGGTATCAAACAATTTTGGAGCCATTCTAACTCTAAAAAACTATGCTTTTAGCACCATGTTTCTAACAAACTTGCAACATCCTACACTAGCTCATTTTAACTACTAACATATTCTGTCTAATTAATATTAACATTGCAAGAAATAGTGTTTTGGATTGGGGAAATCTGAATTTCATATTCATGATTTGTTTTCATTTTAGAAGTGAAAAGGACAGATTCTTCTTTGATTTCGACCACTCCTGATGTATTTACTGATGCATCAATCGAAAAGAAAGGTACATTTTTCCATAAGTTTCAATTTCTGTTGAACAAATTAGGCTTCTTCATTGTCTTTGTCAGTTACTTAACCTGATTTATTAATTTATTTATAGTTAATTTATTGCAATATTCCTTGTTAACAATAATCGCAAGCCCCCCCCCCCTCCCCCCCAAAAAAAAAAACATGCATGTAATGGGAATAAAAGCTGCATAGCTGCATTATTCTTGATTAATTTTGCTCCAGTTTATCTTTGCAATATACTTGTACAACAATTTTTCAATCTGTCTAAGTCAGTATTTATTTATTTTTGATGGTACAGTCAAGTCTCGACTTACGCGAGAGATGCGTTCCAAGACTCCTCGCGTAAGTCGAAATTTCGCGTTGTGAAGAAATGTATGTATACAATTTTTTTAGAAACATACCAAATTATTTTAGAAATTTGTAAACACCCTTAAAAACTGCCTTAAATCATTCCTCAACTATACATTAGTTTCTTACATAAAGAACTAAACTTTTACTGTGTTTAAAAAATGAAAAAAAAAAGCTGTTTTGTTCAACATAAAATATTTTTAAGGCTCACAAAATGAATGATCCATGGGAAGGAAAGCCATTAAATAAAACAACATGGTGCACACAGTATGAATTAATAATAAAATACTGCACTAAAATAGTACTCTACAGTAGACACAGCAATATTTGAGTTTAAAAATGAAGATAGTGATGATTTATGCTCCATGATCATTATTCTTATCCAATACATTTTAAAATACGGTTGCTTCGCCTTTTCTTTTATAACGTTTCCATTTATGACAACAGCCCCTTTTCCTAATCTCTTCCACAATGCAAGAACAGCTTTGATTTTAATAATATTCACTTGGCTAAGACTCTGCAAGCTTCAATATTGAAACTAAGTTCTGAACTTTTACGGATATCTTTTTGTTTTGACTTTTAATTGTATGTATGGAAGATTCACTCATACGTATTGTCGCTTTACCATTGACGTTTTGTAGTTGTTCAAGCATAATGAGAATTTTAACTTTTTTTTTTTGTTAGAATCTTCTTCTTCCCATCTTCATAAACTTTAGATGAAACAGTGCACTAAGGAGCCATTATATTTCATTAACTTTAATGTTTAGAATGAGAAAAAAAAAGAAAGATGCTGAGTGGTTATTTGATGCACTAACAACTTGATGTGTAGACTAATTTGATGTGGAAACTTTCGTTGTTCGTTATGCTAAAGTGATGTAATAACATTCACAAAATCAATATTCAGTTGTCAGTAACGAAGCTGATACTTCCTTCCAAAAAAAAAAATAGTGTTTTGTTGGAGGAATTCACGTCAGCACTAAAATTCAAATTCATTACTCGTAAAAAATTCGCATTATAGCCATTTCACATAAGTTGAATCCTGTTGTAGCGGGAGTCGACTGTATCTAAGTTTGTAAATTCCATTCTTTGTATTAACTACTGTATGCATGGTTGCTGTGGAATTGACAAACGTCCAAAGATGAGTCTATCTGAATGAAGGGGGAAAGTAAAATTTAATGTGCATGTTCTGCTCATTTGAATGTGACTCTGCTTAATTTAGAGGCTAACACACATCTGTAAAAACTGGCATCTTTAAAAACTAATAGATGCATCCGTTTTTGCCTGTAAACAGATGCTAGCCTTTCAATCTTATCGGTGGTCGACTAGGTCCCTGTAAAGAGTTTAGGTGTCAGAATTTTTCTAAGAATTCATAAAAAGCTTAAAATTCATTTTAAAAGTTTGTACATATGGGGCAGTGAGAAGCAAAGGGATGTAAGTGGCAAAATTAAAAATTTGGAGATAACCAGTACGCATGGTAGGTGAACCTTTTCTCTGTCTTGGGGCAAGAGATGGTACTAATAGCCCTGGTAGTTGCTGTGATACAGCATGATTTGGAAAAAAATTTCAATGAAAGCCTACCTAGGATGTTATCTTTAAATGCGTTTTACTCAAAACTTGAAAATGTCCACTTACATCCCTTTGCTTCTCACTGCCTCATATAAGAAGAATAATTTCAAGCATTTTCTTTATGGTTATTAAATAGATTATTTAACAAACATACAAGGAAGTCATATGGTTCTCACATCAGATTTTGTTTTAAAGAAATAAAAATTTTGTTTAGTATGTACATCACTTTAAAAAAAAATGGTTCCTGGGTGCTTTTGGACTTTTCTCGTAACTTATGAAATGTTTCACGAAACTTATTTGTTGACTTTTAATTTTATTAACTGCTAATCATAGCTGAGTATAAATCATCCTAACTAATGAAAAACATGAAAACAAATACATATTTATGTTAATGTCGTTTTAATCAAAATATTACTTTCAACCAAAATTATTTGTGAGTTTGTTTTTAATATATATATATATACAGTAGGATCTCGATAACTCGAAGCTTATAACTCAAATATTCCTTTTTCTCCAAGTTTTTGTTTGGTCCTAAACTCTTGAGCTTGTTGTGGAAACTTCCCATAACTCAAACGTTTTAGCCGGTCCCTTGGGACTTCGAGCTATCAAGAGTTGACTGTATATATATGTCTAAAATCATATACTTTTAAAATAATATTTAACATTTATTTTTTAAAAAGTTTTTCCAAAAACTGAAGTCAAATACTGTGGAATGAATCAGATGATTTTTAGCATTCAACAGTTAGCTTTTAGTTTTTTAAAATTAAAAATAGCTTTGGGTATAAACATTCATTGTAGGAAAATATATTTTTGACGTAATTTTAAGCACTAAAATTTCTCAGAAATGTCTGCAAAATTCAGACAAGTGAGTAAGAAGGATATAGGATATTATGGTTGTTCACAAAGCATTTACTATTTTTGTTCCATTTTGACATTAGTTTTATATTTATTTTGCAAAATGGATAAAACTATTCAAGTTGTTTTTGTTTATTTATTATTATGTTTATTTTCTATTTTTATGTCTGAAACAATAGTTTCATGTGAGGATCCTGGAAAAATCAAGAATGGTGATCGAACATTTGTTACTCTGAACATCAACAGTACGCTGACCTATCAATGTGATGAAGGTTACGAGTTAAAAGGGAAAAGCATACTGCTGTGTTTAGAAAATGGAAAGTGGGACTTAGATACATTGCCCTATTGTAAGTCGGATAGTTGAAATGATTTTGTTATTGTGTTGATTTTTTTTTCTACAATTGTATAAAAGTTTAATGTTCTATTTAGAAAACCTGCATTGAAATTATTTATGAGAGTTTTTTTGGGATAATGTTTTCTATGCTTAATGGGGAAAAAAATCTCTTAATTTTAATTCAAGGTTTAGAGAAATTATATAGAATTTAAGTGCTATGTGAATGTTTCATATCTATTTATTCATTGATTTTATCCAAAGTAATGTAAAATATTGTAAATAATTTTAAACATGCTTCAAAATATTGGCAATTTATATCCTTTTTCAGAATTAGAGAGTGCTGTTACTTAGCTATGTGAGGTATTAATGAAAACTTTGCTATATTTTATGCACTTAAAGCACCATTACAAGGATCTGATGATAACTTTTTAACTTTTTCAGCAAAAATTTCAAACGATTTTGTTTCCAATGTTTGCTAGGTTACAAAGCCTTGCATATAGCTTATCTTGCATAGAACCATGTTACAACAAACTGTAAGAGACTTTACTTGTCGTATAGGAAATTTCGTTGTAATGAAAATCAAATTGGGACTGAAAATTTATTTTATTTTAACATATATTTTGTTGTATTGGTATTCATTGTAACGGGATATTACTAAAATTTTTTTTTTCTTTTTTTAACCCATTTGTTGCTATGAAATTTGCTCCCACCAATACCCAGCAGACACACCTTATAAACAATACTAATTCAATGAGGAGGAGCTATTTTGCATCTCGTGATATCATGTGATTGGGCAATAAACGTATTAACACATAATGAGACAAATGAGAGCTTGTGTTTGTAATAATTTTGGATCAATAATTGGTGGTATACGATGAAACTAGTTTAAGCTGCGATATAAAGGATGAAAATAGTATTGAAGTGGCAATGTAAAAAGTAAAAGTATTTCTGAAATAGTTTTTTTTTTTTTTTCAAGCTGAGATCTGAAATGCTCAACTCTATATTTTTTGTCTTCAAAAATGTAAAGGAAAAATGTTTGATAGAGAAACTAGTTAAAAACCACTTTTTTTTAACATCATAAAATGTTAGTAACACTATTCAAGAACATGTTACCAAAATTTCAATTCCGAAATTCTTATTACTTTGTGACCACCCGCCGATTCAGGCTGAAAAGTGTGTAGTAGTTGGAACGGAGCAGTTGCTCAGGTAATGCCTTATTTAGTTACCTGGCTCAATACTCCTGTACTACGGGATATTAAAGACAAAAGAATATTGGCAGATGTTGTTTGTTGGCCTTCGGTAGGAGGTACTCAAAGGTACTTACTGCCTTAAATTTCTCATTTTCACTATTTTTTTTTCAAATGCATTTTTTTTTAATCTACATTTTTTCAAATGATGTGCATTTTAGCTCAAAAAGTTATCGACCAATCGTTCTGAAAATTTGTATGAATATTTTTTATTCATTTACAATCAATTAGAACCTAACTCTGGGATGATGATATTCGCAACTAAAGAGCTCGAATACGCTACCTTGCGGTGTTTAACAATACTGAAGAAAAAGGTAAAACAATCCATTGCACGTGTTTTCTTTGGGGGTAAATTACAGGCTTCAGACAGTTTGTGATGTAATGTAATTTCAGAGGAATAGAATAGAAAGCTTCCCACAAACATGATGAAAAATTGCTTTCATTCACTAAGCGTCAAAGCAAGTTATTTGTTACGGCATTTGTTTGTTTTACCTTTTTCATTCGCCATTAGACAGTGGCTGCAGCGCCTCCTATAGTTTGTTGAAGTTGCGAATTATTAAAAATGTTTTTTATGCAAAAAAGGTTTTAAAAAAATGATAAAAAAATATGAGATTGTGATTAAATGCCTGAAAAACATACAATTTTGAACTTTTTTTCATCAAAGTTAGGTTCATATTCTTAGGAAATATGTTGTTAACGAAAAGAAAAAATTGTAATGTTTACAGATAAAAATTGACTTCAGTAATGCCCACCAGCAACAAGCTCTGATGGCGACCGTTCATGGACATCAGCTTCTAACTCCACTGTTTTTTGATAGAAATAACTTGAAAAAATTACAAAGAGTACTTCAAAACATGAATAAAATATCTTCCACATTAGAGCAAATTCCTTCCCTGTTAAAAAAAAATCACGAAAACACATATTTCAGCCTTCTAAACTGGTTTCCCCTCTTAAGAAATTGAAATTAATTTTTGGTCAATTTGACAAACTCATGTTTGTGAACCTTTAATCAATCAAAATAAATATTTCTTTTTAGGTAAAAAAATAATGGATACACCTACTATAATTGGAATTGTTTTTGGCATCATAGCCCTCATTGCGCTTGTGATTGCGGGATGGTTCTTCTATAGATGGCGAGAAAAAAGGTTGCGAGGCTATGGTGAAAAAAGCAAAGCACTGACTGCTGATGCTGCAGATTTGGAGGAAATCACTGGACTGGAGAAAGGAAAAAAGCCTGTACCTGTAACTGTTTTGTAACTTACTACTTAAAGATAATTGGCTTGAACATTCAAGCTATTTCCTCTTGAGAGCTTCTAAAATGATCTTACAGGAAATTCAAGGTCCTGTGCGAGTGAGCGGATGACTATTGTTCTGTGTTAGAGCACAGATGGACAGAATGGATGTTCCATCTATTTATGTTGTTAAAACAAGTATCATCAAGCCCCTTTATTAATCATCTAAGTAAAGTGATGCATTTTTTAATGCTGGAAATGATCTGATGCTTCTGAAAACACTCAAGAGTACCCTGTGCAAGAAGCAAAGCATATCACCCTGACAAGGAAGGGATTTTTTTTTTTATGCAGGATGATTTTTTTTTTTTTTTTTTTTTTTTTTTTTTTTTTTTTTTTTTGCTTCATGAAATGTTGCCTGCTGATATTCTGCTTTTGTTATATACTTTGTAAAATTTAATTTTCAAGAGGTTGCATTTTTCCTCCCAAGTTATTTTAAGTTGGACATTTGGTTGAATAAAATTAAGAACAATTTTATGTGAGGAACAGTTATTTCATGTTTTGTTTTGCTTATGTAAATATTTTTTTCTATTTAATCTGAAGTATAAATGATAGTCTCATGTAATTGATATGCAAAATCTATGCAAAAATAATTTTAAACTAGTATTTCATTTTCCTTTTTAACTTGTAATAATTCTACTTGTAGTTTTCATTATGATTGTTGAGTAATTGTGGTATAAAATACTTTTAGAAGATTTGGTTTTACTGTAAAAAGTGTACTATTTGCACCGATGAGGGTATGATAGCGAAAATTTTATGTTAAAAATTAAAGTATTTTGGGGGACTTTATTGGTTTTCAGAAATGATCTACCAATCTCTGTTACAAACTTTGTTTCAAAGCTGTGATACTTTTGATATTTTGTCCACGCTTTTTTCCTTAATTCCAAAGCTTGTTTTGTCCTTTTCCTTTTTTGATAAAATTGGCAATACTTTATCATTCAATGAGATGAATGGCTAAAATTATGCACCTGCAATAGGTGCTTATTTAAAATATTTTTTGTTCTAAAGGGAAAACAAGTCATTTTTGTTTGAGTGAGTAACAAGTTGAATGGATATATCTGTTAAATTAAAGATTATAAATGTGAGGATGAGCTGTAATTTTTTTTTCATCAGCTTTGTGTTGCTTTCATGCTTTAGTGTTGTGCTCTGATCTCATTCATTTCATTTGACTTTTTTCAGCATATAAATGCTTTGCCTCTTTAGCAATTAGCTATGGCAACAACTTTACATATTCTAAAAATCACTAATCCATATAAGTTGAAACATTGTGAACAAAAAATACTACGTAACGAAAATCCAGATTAGCAATGAAATAAAACTTACAGATTTTATATGTATGGCCACAAAATTCTGCATTTTCTTTTTTTTTTATAATTTAACCTGCTATTAATTCATAACTATTATGCATCCGCTTATATCTTATTCTGTTTTATAGAACTTAAAACAATCATTGTATTTTGCTTAGTTTTATCATATGTGAGTTTCAGTTTTGAAAATTACAGCATAGAAAAAAGCCTTCTTTGTTGTTTTTCAAATAAAAAAGGTTGATCGAAATTTCATGGTCTGCCTTAGCCATATTCTGCTGTAATGTGATTGTTTGATCCCTGTGTAAGGACATCAATAGTTTATATACACCATAACAACACAGTGCATCTTCGCAGTCTTCTTTACAGGGTTCGTACGCTCCTTCAAAACTCCTCCAATACCCCTTCATCTAGGAAATTTTTTTGAAGGGCGCCTCAAACTCCTTCATTTTGGCTTTAACTCCTTCAAAACTCCTTCTTTAAGTTCAAGACTACATAATTTTCCTCGATGACAGTAACTTAAAATACTTCGATCGACAACTTAACGTCGCCTCAGGGGCAAAGGTATAAGGACAATTTTGATGTAGTAATTTCATATAATTATTTTTTTTCATAAGGATGTGATTCACAAATTGATCATAGAAGTCGTAAAAGTTGAAGGTGAAAATGTTATTAGATGACTAAGACATTTCATCCGTGAAGTAAAACATGCTTAAATGGTGCTTGGCTATTTTTCAAGTTTCATGATTATTGCTTTGCCCTCCTTCAAACCCTCAGCAGCAAAAGTCAGTTTGTCTAATTATTATTTAAATAATTAAAAATACATAAGTAGATGTACTATATTAAGTGATTGTGTTAAAAAAGCAATTACTTAGTAAATTGCAGTTATGATATTACAAAAAGAGTCATCCACATCCACAAGTGATGTCATGACTTAAGGAGGAGACATGTTCATGAAATAGTGACGATGAGGGAGGCGGGGCGGAAGAGAAAGTGACCTTACAGTTATAACAATATGTTCAAAAAAAATATGGCATGTGACAAAAGGGGGAGTAAGGTGGCACTTTGACAAAGGGGAAGGGGGTCAAATATGTTGAAAAAAGTGCGACATCATTTAAGGACAGCCCATCAGTACTCTTTCAAAATCTCATTTTACTCCTTCGAAACTCCTCCAAAAGTCCTTCATTTTTTTGCTGAAATTGAGTATGAACCCTGTCTTTAGTCAATGCACTGCCATTGAATCATGAAATACTAAAGGTACTTTAGTGTGGATGGCAATGTATAATAAATGATAAGTAGTAAGTAATAAAATGATAAATAAGTTTAGTGTTTGAGGAATTTCTTCAGCTAAAACATGAATGTACCCCATCAGTAGTTGATGAAGAATTGCAGATCTTTGACTTGTGTTTTTCAATTGACGTTTTTAAAATGAGGACTGTATTCAAATTGCTACTCATTCAGAACAATGATGGGATGAATATCTCATTACTTGACGATAATCCATGCTTTGGTGCTCAGTTTCTGCATTAGAATTTCAAAAGGACAGTAAATATATTTATATCACAAATATAGCAATAGAAACTTGATACTGATGATTTATGGGAAGTGTTTTATGGGAATAAGTTGATGTTATCCTGTGGTTGAAAAAGAAAATAAAATATTTAGCAATAAAATAATCTCTTAGTAACCATGAATCTATAATTTTAAGAAACAGAAGTACACTGAACTTCTGTAATTAATTTGAAATCTTTAAAATATTAGCTTATGTCTGTGTTCCTTCAACTTACTGATGTCCTCATTTTAATGATAGTTTTTAGTAGCATCTTGATAGATTCAAAATCATTGTTTTATTGTAATTTCAATATTGTGAAATGTTGGATGTACGCCAACGCAAACATAATTCATTATATTTATATTTGAATAGTTTGAAATATTGTTTTTAAGATCCGCGTATTAGTTTAAAAATAGATTTCTACGTGTCACACTTAAAGAACTACTAATTTTTTATTGCTTTAGTGCAATTAGTTTTTTAATGTTTTGATTTTGTGATAGAACGAAGTAAACTCTCTCCAAACAAACTCTTTGATTGAATATTTAATGCTTTGGATGATGCATGTTTGAGTACAAAATACTTCTCTGTGTTTTGTGTTGAGAATATCAGTTTAAAAGTGAAAATTTTTGTTATATATCTTACGCTAACATCTTGATTTTTGCATTTTGATGTATCTTGATTACAATGCAACCTCTTAACAACTTGTATATATGAAAAAGGGACCATGTGTTTATAGACATACAGCCTTATATAATGAAGTTGTTATAAGATTTGTATATGTTAGAAAACTAGTCATAGATGTGTAATATTGAAGTTCAATGCATAAATTTTGTTACTTTAGTATTAGGATGTAGCTTTTAGATTTCATTTTTTTTTTAATGCAAAATTAGTTTTAATTGCTATTTGTCTTTTTTAAGTTCATGCTTTATTTATTCCTTTATTTGTATTAATATTTTCTTTTTCTGTTTTAATAGCATTTATTTTTATGAGATTGGTTACTTTTTGCTATGAGTCAAAATTTTCTTCCAAGATTTGAAGTTTATAATAGGTCTCTTACTTTTAGCTTGCAAATTTCGACTTTTTCCTCTTCATTTTTTATTTAACGATGATGTAAGTCACGCATTTATTTTTCACTGGAAAAGAATCTCAGTTGTGTTATTAATTTAGTAATTTCATCTGACCATTTAATTGTTAGTCTCTATAAAAAAAAAGTACTGAAGCATTAGCTTTTCCTCCCTTTCTTTATAATAAATATTAGAATTATTTCTGTTCTTTTAAATACACTACAATCAGGGTTATATCTAAGGTCAGATTTATCAAGATTCTTTAATTCTCCAACGGGTTTAAGGTTGAAATAAGTGGAAACCAATTGAGGACTAATTTATCAAAAGGGAACATATCCATTTACCAAAAATGTTCAAGAGGTGAAAAAAACGCATTAGGGTAAAAGCAAAAGAGTTTTATTATTTTATTGTGGGGACAGAATTGAGCACCAAAGCACAGCAAATTATGTCCCAGAGTAAGAAAAGTTTATAGAAAAACAAGAAGATATCGCCATCTTAATTTTGGATATGTGCCTTTTTGAATGAAAACCTGAATGTTGAGAATTCCAATGTCACCAAAACACTAATATTTCAACTTCCCATATTCTCTTATTGAAGTACTTGAACCTAAGATTAGTGGATTAAATGTTGAAAATTTTTGACGTGTGTTCTTTTAAATTAAATTTTTTACGCACTACAGATTCATTCAGGATTCCCCTTTTGTTCAAAATAAATACTTTAGATGAAGGATTTGTTACCTTTTGATCAAAAAGTCAAACTTTACCTTTAAATAAGCTAGGATTTGACCTGTTTGTACTTTTTGAGAGTAAGTGATTCGATTAAGGTCATCTGAAAGGTTTAGAAAATGTGATAGAATGAGTTTTTCTAAAAAGAGGATATGTTACCTTTTGATAAATTACTCCTCAATTAAAATAAGCATAAAAGGGTCCATTACCAAAAAAAAAGATTCTTTCCTTTCCATTTTTCAAATTGCAAGCAGTATTCCTTCCTTTTTTATCAGTTGGTTAGGTGTGAAGGAGAAGAAGAGCTCACATCAAACAAAATTTCTTGTATTTAGATTTTATTTGTCCTTCGATGTAGATTTTGATTTGGAAGAGCACAATTTTCAAAATTAAGAGTCACTTAACTTATTAATAGTATAAATGAATTAATTTGCTATTCTATAAATTTATATTTATATACTAAAATGTAGTGTTTTGGTAAAGCAATCTACATGAATTAGATTCATGTAGATTGATCCTCATTCAGTTTTTCATGCTCATGTTGTGACCATGTAAAAGGATTTGTTGATTAGAAGCAAAAAAAAAGCAACTCTGGTTGTAATTTCTCTCTTTATGTCTAAAATTCTTCCTTCTTTCTTTCTTGTGTTATCTGTAAAATCACACGCCAGGGTCCCCTGTGCCTACTACTATTTGTAGTTTAACCAGTTGGATGAGGCCCTGAAGATAGCTCTCTTTTTTTTAAACCAGACCAGAAGCCAAGCAATCTCTGATTTAGCACCCCCAGAGGTATTGATTCACTTGGAAAACTTTATGACCACAACATACTAAACGTGTCCCAGTCACCGTTAACTACCGCAGCGGATCTTTGACTGGCTGGAATCGAGCCCAGGAGCCTTCGATTTCGAGTCCAAAGCCCTACTAATCAGGTCACTACGACCTCAGTTTATTAAGGCAATACTGAAGCCTTTTTAGTTTCAATTTGTACAGCAGATGATTTTTATGCTGGTTTTCAAAAGAAATCTCTCCTAAGAAAAATTAATGAGAGATCAATTTTAGTATTTATTATTGTTAAAAATATTTTTCTTTTTTACTTTGTCATTCTTAGGATTAGTTATGAACCAACCACAACAGTGGCAATTACAAAAAAGTGAATAGATTTTACGAATTATTATTTACATGATCTCGGATTTAATTTCCTGGAACTTCATAGGGCAATCTTGGATTTTGCAAAAAAATCAGGTAGCCCTGGCAGCCCTGCTCCCAACTAGGGAATAGTTTGTTTCTTTGAATGAACTACAATTATAAAAATCACATTTTTATCAATAAATTAATTTTGACAACCTTTGACTCATGTAAGTATGCTTAAGATATTTTAAAAGTGAGAATTTTGCAGTTTCCATCTTTGGTCAGAGATATTATCAAGTAGGTATAAACTAATTATAAAGATTTCTGCTTTAAAAAAAAGGCAATAAGATGAATTATTTAATGCAACTTTTAAGTTGCGTTAAAAATAATTTTTTGAAGGTAATATGATCAGCATAAATAAAGTAAGTGCTCTATTTTTCAAAAAAAAAATAGTTGCCCAGTACCTTTCCAAAATTTTGGTGGATAATATTAGGTTATTGAGGCATCAATCAGACATTTGAGTTTTTAAATTTTAGCTCCTTTCCTTCTAAGAATTTTAATCATTGCAGGACTTAAATGCAGGCATGCCCCCCCCCCCCCTCCTCCAAATATCACAAAGACCGAAAAGCAAGAGCCCCCCCCCCCCAAAAAAAAAGAGGGAAAGTACCCCTTAAAACAACCTCCCCTAAAAATTTCAATGGTGCAGATTGCGCCATGACCCCTTCCCCCCGCCCATGTGGGTACCCCTGTAAAATGTAAAGATATCCACTGAGGGTCTGCTCCTCCTCTGCAGTGCTGTTTTCCCAATGACTGCTTTTATCTACTGTATTGCAAGATTTCGCATAGAGGTCTAGTTTTCTCACATGTAGTTAAGTGAAATCTGGAAAATGCAAAATGTGAGAAACTTAATGCTGTTGCTGAATTTACTACTTATTTTATTGAGCTTGTGTTGTAACTGTGAAAAAAATCAGATGAAAAATTTAAAAATATATTTATTTAAAAGAGAATTGATTATAAAATTATAATGCATGATCTCATTTTAAGGAAATTGTGCTCTTACAGAGTCTGATAGAAGTGAGTTTAAAAGTTATTATTGTAAACACTAAAAACTTTTTCTTCTGCTCATCATTTTTATACACTGTTGAAATTCTCATCATACGCTATCTAATGTTGAAACTCTTAAACCTCAGCAAAGTATTAATTAATATTGCATGTTTTAATGCTTATTGTCTTAATTAAAATATTTTAAACCTCAGTCTTATATTGCTAATGAGTTTAAAATGCAGGTTGTTTAAAAGTCTTGCATGGATAAAGAAAATTCATTTTAGAGAAACTGCAGTTTAATTTTTTTGTAATGATACCGGATTTAACCATTTCCTTCAATTTGATGATACACTTCACTTGTCCAGATTGAACTGCATTGAATGTATAAGCTCCTTGATTCAAGGATATCCTTGATTTAACCCTGATGATGATTAATAATAACTTTTTCCAGTCTCTTGACTATCCTCAAATTTGGGTTATACTGTATTAAAGATTTTTATATGCAAAATATTTCTTTTATTTTGATCCTTATCTCCTCAAGTTTTTTTCTTATCAGCTGAAGGCTTGTAAGTGGTGCTAACATCAAAATCTGAAAACGTCATCTATGAAAGAAAAAACTCTTGGAGGTGCCAAGGGAGGAATTATGAGAATCAGCCCCTGCAGAATATTTGACTTTAACACCTATTGCAAATACTAATATGGCAATTTATATCCAAAAAAGGACTATTATGACCAAATCCTCATCCTTCAGACAATAATTCTGGCTCCATTATTGGCTGGCACAAAGTTGAAAATCGTTTAAATCTTCCCAAAACTATGAATGATGAACATGTGGAAGTGTATTAATATTATGGAAAAAAAAAAAAAACTTTTAGAGATAAGGATCACAATATAAAAAAATTTATGTTAAAATTTGTAGTTTTATTTATTTTTTTTTTTAATGAATTTTCTTTAGCAATACAACATTTAATAAATATTCTGCTTATCTAAATAAACATTGCTGTTGTAAGAGTAAGTTAAAATAAACATAATCTGAATTAAATATATAAATACAATTGAATCTTGTTATACTCTAATATTTACAAATCCTGGTGTATTGTGGTTTTAAATGTTGAAAAGTTGTTTAAAAAAAACTGTCTTCCTAAGCAAATTTATGGAGAAAATCACTTTAAATGATTTTTGACTCTTTTGATAATTATTCACAAATTTGCTCAAAGGTTTTCCAGCAGTGGAAACTATTTTGAATGGGCTACAATTTTGCAGTTGAAAAAAACTTAAAAGATTTTTATACACAATATGCGTATTTCAAACTATGAAGAAGGGAAGAATGTGTCAGTTAGTTATACTCATTCTTTCTCATTTTTTGTGGTATGTTTATTCCTGAGTTTAAAATTTAGATTATTTAGATGCGTGTTCTGATTGCAATATATTGAAAATTAGTAACTGTGCTTAAAACATTGTAAAAAAAAAAGAATGATTAAGTTTTCTAAAGTATTTAAAAAAGAGCAAAGAAAAAAAGATTTTTTATCCTCTTGTATTTAAACCAATTATTTTTAAAAAAATATTTTCTGGGGTTTTTGTTTTTTAATTTCATGATTATCACCAGTTTTTAAATGTTACAATTGTTTTTTGAAGATAAAAAAAACTGCTCCGATGCCTTCATTCCTGAATACATGAATTTCCTACAAATACAGGGCCGGATTTAGGGGAGGGCGGGCAGGGCTACTGCCCCGGGGCCTCCACAACAAAGGGGCCCCCACAATACATTTTTTACAAAATATTCTAACTTTCACGAGTCGAAAATATCGGATATATACATATATATCAAAATATTCGGATATATATATCAAAGTATCGGATATTTTCGAAAATATAATCTTTTCGAACCCTGATTAGGGGCCTCAACTCCTTTGTTGCCCCGGGGCCTCCACACTTCCAAATCCGGCCCTGTACAAATATGAAGTCACTTTTCCCTGGACCATTCATTCTCTTGCATTATATTGTATAGTAGTGTTTTGCTTCATTAGTGGTCATGTATTGCTGTAAAAATTAGAAAAACATATTTATTGATAGTAATAATAGCATTGATTCTCTTGTATATTTGTTAATTTTCCAAAAAGTTTTTATGAATTAGTATTCTGAATTTTCATTTATTTAGTTGTTTTACTTGTTTCTTGTGTAAAAGTTTCGACAATTCCCTCCTGTATTTGTTCATTGTAATTTTTGAAAAGTTTATTATTTTTATTTTTAAATTTCTGTTCTTATATTAATTACTTTTAATAATTAATAGGAAACAATGCAAGATTTAATATTGTTCCTTGTTGATTTTTGAAAGTTTCTAGCATTTGGTTTTGGTCCTCATCAAATGAATTCTTAACACGTTGACGGATGCTTGGGTGTATCGACTTCTGCCAGTGTGCTTTATATGCTACTAAAATTTTATGATATTCTTAGATGTCTTAAGAAATCAAGTCATATATGAGCTAGAGTATATTGTAAAAGTGTATTGTGTATATATGTATAAACAATCTTTATACTTAGAGTTATATTTTGCATCTGTGGTTTCTAAACTGCGGGTGTCCGTCAGCTTGCTAAGTTTGAAAATTGCAGTGTTCCTATGAAAAAATATATATTATGTTAATTTTTCAAATATTGTACTAATTTTCCCTTAATTTTGCAGAGTTAAGTTATTTTTTGTATTGTACATAGCATTATGTGTTTGATCAATAGAATGTGGTAAAGTTACTTTTGTAGATATTCTGCTCGGTGCTCAATACAACATGAAAAATTTGTGTGAGAGCAGAAATGATTTAAGGAATTGGTTACGCTTGTGATGTTCAAAATAGTATTTTCGTAGTTTGTGCGTAAAAGTAGATGTTTGCTTATGATAGTATGCATTGCTCGTAAGCTAATATGCATTAATTTATATTGTATGCTCATATTAATATTATGTAAATAACTAGATATTTGTATATATGTGCTTACATATGTACATATTGTTAATTTGTGCAATTTTCAACTGAGTTGAAATTTTTTTAATTTAGGCTTATATGCATAGAAGCTTTTCTTTTTTGTTTGGCAAAATGTCATGTACGTAAAACATTTGTCATGCAAGCACTTTGAGCATTAGCAATTATGGCTAATTGGCTGAGAAAAATTATTGATATATGATATAGAAAGTTGCACTGGATAGTGTTTAATAGTTTTTATTTCTTCCAATATGTTTTCCTATACCAGTGGTGCACCTAGCATGGGTGACACACGGGGCGGGAATTTATGGTGACCCCTCCCCCCCCCCCAGAAAAATTTTCAAATTTGTAGTCTTAAAAAATGCATTTTAGCTTCATATTCTTCAAAAACTTCCAATTTTACTTTGGGTGTCACCCCCCAGTCGGATGACACAAGAGGAGGACCCCCCCCCCATGTGATGCCACAATTGGCCTATACCATTGGTGCTTAGTTTTTTGATGTTTACCTAAATAGGTTGCTGTTGTAATTGCTTAGACCTTTCACAAATGCACTAGGCAAGTAAATTAATAATATTTCTTAGTGTCAAGAGCAAAATCCCCCTATGAGAAAAAAAGCACATGGAATGCAATATTGAAAAACAATTGCTGCTAATAAATATGCTTTTGCATGTGAATAAAAAATTATAATCAATAAATCCAAAGCATGCCAAGAAATAATGCTCCATGTCAAAGAATCTTTTCTTAAAGCAAATATGTCCCTTGTCATACATGTACTATCTATGTCTGTTTAGAAAAGAAAAGTTGTATATGTGTTGCTGCACATGTGGTGTGAAATACATACACATACAAATGATTGTTTTTCCGGTGCTTATATAACTGATATCTATTTAAATATGCGTTATGTTGCAAAAGTAATTTGTAGCTTGCAACAGTAAAGTGATAGAAGTATATGTAAATTATAACTTTAAATTTATATTTTTTGTAAGCTTTCTCAATTATGCAAGTTGAAAAATCATGCAAGATTAAAGAGGCCTTATGAATGAAATCTATAATTTCTTCAAAAATGAAAAAATGAAATTCATAGGTCCTGGAGTAGATGATGAGGATGTAACTTATTAAGTTATGAATAACTATTTAGAGAAGTATTTAACTAAATGTATGCACCATGTGATTCGGTTTGATTAAGTGAAGTGTTTGTTAGTAATTTTATTATTTATGTGTTAAAAATTATGTGTCAACTGGATGACTTATTTAAAGACCTTTTTTTTTGTATTTAGTTCGACATAAATTATTATAATTGTTTGAGTCAACCCAAACTGACTGGAGACAATACCCATTTGACCTCCTTTCCTCCCCCCCCCCCCTAAAAAATTGCATGTTGAAAATTGACAATACATTTACATGCTATATTTACCTATCCCTTCCAGTTTGCCTTTGATGTGGTTTGACTTGGCTTTCTTAAAAGTATAAACAGACAGTACATGTTTTATACTATTAGTTTTGTTCACTGTGTTTAATTTCCTGACATGGAAACTTGCTAACCAGGCAAATGGCAGTTTTAAGACAAATGTTGTTTCTCATTTAAGTGATATACTCCCCCCCCCCCCACACACACTTTTTTAAAATATTCATTCATTATTAGCCAGCTTTTTTTTTTTTTTTTTTTTTTTTTCTGCTGTCTTACTTGAAGTTATTCCTTCTTTCTCAAGAACTTCACATAATTCAAGTTTATTAACATCTGTCAATGGAAATGTGTGTTTAGTTTTGCATTAAGTAGATGGATTATAATTAATACCATAATAAAAGCCATATCTTTCTTTTTTATTTAATTAATTAATTTTTGGTCAGATATGTTGTTCTCCAAATATTTATGCATTTTGAAATGTTTTAGTTTCAAACTTTTAAGCTGAGATCGGTACAACATTTGTACCAGAAGTATTTTGTTTTCAGAAGCCAGGGGTGCAACTAAATGGGGGATCGTTTGGGGCAAATCTCCATCCTCACAACCATAATTTTGAGTGATGCTTGTATAATTATTTTTGTCAAAATAAGGGGGGGGGGGGAGTGTGTTAAACTTCATGAACTTCTAGCATAAAATTATTTATTTATTTTATCATTCTGCTTAAATACAGGGGCTTATCCAAAGGGAGGATTTGGAGTATTCCCCCCCCCCCCCCGCCCTCCTTCCAAGTTAAACCATGACCGTTTCTTTTCTTCTGACTATACCACCGTCAAAAGGTGCCAATAGTCTTTTTTTTTCTCTTAGCTTTAAAATAATTTGTGATTAAAAATTAAAGGAACCTGGAAAGTTCAAAAGGCAGAAGTTGCTCATAGTTTCTGATAAGTGCACGTATCAGTGTGTACCAATTAAGAAACTCAAATTGTAAAAGATTTTATTAATATGGGATATAGTGAACAACTAAAATGTTTTGAATTTAGTTCTTTTTTTCTTTTGATCTCCTTATATCAAGCATTCTATTATATTAGTCTTTTTTCAATTATTTGTTATTTTTTTAAAGGAAAAGCAGAAAAAAAGCATATTTCCAATTAATTGGGTGCTTAGTCAATTTGAACAGTTAAAACACAGTTGCAATTTACGTACTTAAGGGATACGTAAAGCAAAATTATATTCAATCTATTGTTGCATAATTTTCAAAAGGAATTTTCTAAATTTAAACTAGCTTTGAAACCTTTATGTTATTTGAGTACAAGTATGTGAGTCAAGTAAAACGTTTTTTGTGGGGTTTTTTTTTTTTTTTTTTTTTTTTTGAAAATTAAAAAAAAATTACTAAGACACACCCGTCTATGAAATGTTTTTACCCATTTTACTGTTACCTGAACCAAAAACGGTTGAAAAACACTACATTGAACATTTGTGTGCAGTTTAAATATTTTGTTTCTACTTGATTGGTTAATGTAAATTGTCCATTTGTGTCTGTTTTCTTAAAGACTTGTAAACAATATTTCATTATATTACAATTCGTGAGGGGTATACTTTTGAATTTTTTTGCTTAGCATAAATTATCAAATTCATTAATATAGGATTATTTAGTGTTGTTAAAATTATATTAAAGCTATAGCTAGCATGAGGAGACATTGTAGATTGTGTTTAAAAGAAACCTCTGTAATAAAAATATTACAACAGTTTTATTCATTTTTTTTTATGGATGAAGTTAATGCATACATTTAAATACTGATAGCTAATCTGACATATTTGAAGTTTGCAGCGTAGAGCTACTTTTTAAAATATTTGAAGAAATTATAATTTTGAGGGTGTTAATACAAGGGTCTCTTAAATTCTGATTTTTTTAATTATTATTATTTATTATTTTAAGTGCATTTGTATACTTAATATACTACCAATTGCATTTGTAAAATTAAATAGAAATGATATGTATGTGTAGAAGAAATATTATTATTGATATATTAAAACTAAATCAAATATAAATAAACTTTTCATAGATTTTTCACGCACTGAATGTCAAACCTTCTGAGCTCAAGAAAGCACAAATTTTGTATGCATCTCTTAAGTCTTTCAAATTAAATGTTTTTTTATTCAAATATTTTTTAAATCATAATACAGTTTATATTAGAATTTTAAGTAGCATTAATAGAACGTAAGAGTAAGAGGCTAAAAGACTCGGCTCAGTTTAATATTTGTCAGTGAGTATCGTGAACTTAGTCATAAATTATTTATTTGTTTGCTACTATTTACAAAAATTAAAAAGTAGCCCAAATTTAACTTTGGATGCCTAGCCTGCCCTACAAACTTATTTCATCATGTTATTGACATTGTGAAATTATTATAATTTTTTAAGTGATATAGAATATGAAATATTTCTGAAGCTATGGTAGAATAAATGAAATATTTCTAAAGCTATGCACTGTCAAAAAGTGTATAGTAGTGTGTTCATCCATCTGAAACTGAACTTTTTATGTACATCTTGTTCTGATAGGGAAATTGTGTTGTGCCAAAAGAAAATGCAAGGAAATTTTCTCCACATCTAGACATTGAATAGTATGTAAAAATATAATGTTTTAAAAGTCTAGTCAGTATTCTAATGCTACAAAATTTCTGGAAATATTTAAGTTTTTTTTTCCTTCCTTTTTTTCAAGTTGATTTTAAAAATATCCTAAAGAGCTAGATTTGTATGTGAAAGAATTGAAAAGATTTCTGACTTCAGTTTTGTGTAGTTACTTTTAATATTTTTATACATGCTTGTAAAAATTCAATCTGTTTATTTGATTAAAAGTAATAAAGTGTACTTAAAAATGGTTTTCTTTGAACCTGTTATCTTGAATTCACCTGTAAAAAAATGTGGGCGCAATTAATTCAAGGCTCGTTTTTACCCTACTTTTGCTACTTTTTAGTAGAAAGGTCGGGAAAGTCCTACTTTTGAAGAAAAATTCCTACTTTCTAGCTTGAATATCTTTCAGGTGACATTAAAAAGTTGCTGTAATTAGTAAAAATGCATGGATTAACAAAAGTTATAGGAAGAAGGTATTGAGAATATCATGGAAAAATATTGCTCTATCTTTTGAAATATATATAAATAGGGTAGACCGACCAGTGAATGAACAGTTAAGCACTATTTCATTTTTTAAAAATCCTAATAATTTTAAATTTTATACTATACAGATTGTGATAGCTAAAACATTTAATTTGATCTATGTAAATATCTCTAAAAAATCGCGAGAACTTAAATGGTTCCGCTTCCGACTTTTTTAGGTGTTTAAAGAAAAAGTGGCCCAAAGACCCAGTGAATGAACACCTCGAACCAGTAAATGAACACAAATTGGTCCAGTGAATGAACATGATAAATTTTGATCCAAAAAGAAACTAAGTTTCTTTGAGAACTATCTATCTATCTATCTATATAACTACTATATCTATTTATATAACTATCTATATCTATCTATCTATCTACTTATCTATCTATTTATGTATCGTATCTATCTATCTTTATGTCTATTTACCTATTTATCAATGTGCTTATCAATTTTTCTATCTATCTATCTACTTATCTGTATCTAGTTATCTATATATATCTATCTATCTACTTATCTATATATATCTATCTACTTATCTATATATATACACTTATCTTTCGATCTATCTATCTACTTATTTATCTACTTATCTATCTATCTATATACTTATCTATCTCTCTATCTATATACTTATCTATCGATCTATCTATCTATCTATATACTTATCTTTCGATCTATCTATCTACTTATTTATCTGCTTATCTATCTATCTATATAGCTACTATATCTATTTATCTATCTATCTACCTATCTATCTGTTAACCACTACCTATCTATTTATCTATCAATAAATCTATCGATCTATTTATCTACTTACCTACCTATTCTATCTCTATATTTATCTACCTATATATCTATTTACCTCTGATTTTTTATATATCTATCTCTATATCTTCCTCTATCTATTATCTATCTATATACAAACATACATACATATCTACCTATCTATTCTCTCTCTTTGTATATATATTTCTATTTCTCTATCTCTCTATCTATCTGTTTATCTATCAAGAGAGATAAAGATATAGAAAGATAGATGTAGGTAGGTAGGTTAATATACAGATAGAGATAGAGATAGATAAAAGATAAAACTCAGTAAAAAGTGCATTTTTTACAAAGACAAAAATAAAGAAATTATAAAATATATAATGAAATCTTTACTAATAATAAAGCTGAAAGTCTCTCTGTCTGTCAGGATCTCAGTGACGCGCATAGCGCCTAGACCGTCCGGCCGATTTTCATAAAATTTGGCACGAAGTTAGTTTTTAGCATGAGGGTGTGCACCTCGAAGCGATTTTTCGAAAATTCGATGCGGTTCTTTTTTTATTCCAATTTTAAGAACAAAAATATCATAAGATGGACGAGTAAATTACGAAATTATCATAACGTGGAACCGTAACATGGGCACAAGCCAATTGGCGAGATACGAAATTATCATAACGTGGAACCGTAACATGAGTATAAGCCAATTGGCGATAAAATTTACCATACATTATTTGTAAATATACAGGCGAACCAAAAGACCTTTTAATTTCTATTACGGGCAAAGCCGTGCGAGTACTACTAGTACATAAATAAATAAGCATATAAAACTATCTGCATTAAAAATAAGTAAGAAAATTAAAATACTCAAAGAAACTTCAAATTTCTTTTTAAATCAAAAGAAATTTTGCCATTGTTCATTCACTGGGTTTTCGCAATTTTTTGAACCCAGTGACTGAACACCCCTCTACCTGAAAATCTAAGCATTCTGCATTGACTGAAACAATTTAAATCCATAGCTTAAATATGTATACTTAATTTTTCTTTCGTAAAGTTAAAAAATAAAATTTATCAATAAAAATAATATTCATCAAAATAATCGCTTGCGCGAAACCAGCCTTATTATTTTAAAAGAGAAAAAGAACGATTCACGGCAGTAAAACTTTCAAATTTTTTTCAGGAAAAAAAATACGTATCCAAAGTAACCAATCAGGTGTCAGATAACTTAGAATATCAATAAAGAACACTTTTGTAGTGAATTTATTTAGAAAAAAATTTTTGGAAGCTTATTTTTTTTAAAAAAATGACGCGCTGTTCATTTACTGGGTGGTGTTCACTCACTGGTCGGTCTACCCTACAATGGTCTTCAAAAAACTGCAGCATTTTTTCTTTTTTTTTTTTTTTTTTTTTGCATAGAATTTCTCCAGAAATATGAAAACAATTGTTCTGTATTTTTTGTTACATAAAAGGTGTGCTTCAGCTGACATGTTTTAATAAACATTAACTCCCTATGCTTTTAGGGAATCAACAACAAAGTGAAGAAACAAAAAGCTTTTGTTTTGTTTTTTTTTGGATCATCTTTTATAGCTATGAATAAACTAAATTTTAACAATTAGTTTACTTACTAACTATATACAATAATTTTATAGATTTTCGTGAAACTATGACTTATATTCACAAAGATATAAGCATTTCTTTCAAAAATATTTTGTTCGCGTATTTTTCGCTCATAACACGCAGCGTTTTCCGTCAAACTTGCAGAAAAGTTGACAGGACTGGAATCTACAAGATCCTTATAAAGTTGACTAGGGTCCCTTTGCTTTAAAATATTTTTTAAATTTGTTTAAGGATGTGACTCTTCAAAATCTTCGTAATGTCATGGCCTTGATGAATAACAGAAAAACTGCTTGACCCACCAAGTTTTTTTTATTATTTTTTTTTTTTATAAACAATTTTTTTCATTTCCATTCATATGAAAACAAAAAGTTAGAATGACCAAAAAGTCCCTTTCCTAGCTTGTCCCAATCGTTTTCTTTAAAAAAAATATAATATACTTAACTTATTTAAACATTTTATATCATTATTCCACAAATTAAATTTGTACCGTTAAATTATGCTTTCTAAATGGTGTAAAATAGTATTATTTTATTCTATATTTAATTATTCAAATAACCACGATACATCATTTTAAAGTTTGTTCCAAAGTTTTCATGTCACTCTCCTGACCTAGGAATGGATTCAATTATTACAGGTAAAAAGAAGGAATTTTCAGTATAATAAAACTTTTTTCTCATCATTTTGTTGGATTCCTAGAGTATTTATTTTGTAGTGCTGATTTGCCTTGTGGTCGTATTATAGTTTTAAGATGAAAACTTAAGATATGCTACATTTTTTTCTGTCGCTCTCTTAGGCAACATGTTTGTTTTACATAACAGTTTTTTAATTAATCTTATTTCTGTAATTCAAATTAAAGACAAGAGTTTTTTAAAATAACATTTTTAGCTTTAAATAAAACTATGGACCTTGTGGTAATAGGCTCTGTAAATAAAATGTCACTCTCCTTGTACACAATAATGTCACTCTCCAGGCCTTTTCTATTTCAGAACAGCATAGCTCTGTTTTATGATAAAAGGGAGTTCCTTTTTTTTTTCTCTTATTAAGCATATCATAAAGACTCAGTATACATGTTTTTTAAAAAAAATTTAAACATTTTATTTTTAAAGACTTATTTTAGAAAATTTAAGGTTTTTTAGAAAATCACCCTCCGTAGTAAGCTCTTATTAACTCTGACATAAATATAAATTCCTGTTACTGTCTATGCGTTTAGAACTGAGAAAGAGCTCGATAATTGGCAGATATAGAAGCGATCAGGTAACTTGTCGTTATTTAACTGACTTTTTCAGGAACATTTCTAATCCTGATCTGTAAATACAAGTGCTTTCTGTTTCTTTGGAAAGAAATAGATGCCTCCTACCATTTCTGAGAGGTAAAAAGGCGATTATGGAACACGTTTTGTGTTCCTAGTATTCGGTCTGATTGACACCTCTAGCTGGGGTGTCCACTTGGGGGGGGGGGGGGCAGGGCGCATATTGCGCCATTGAAATTTTTAGGGAGTTATTTAAGGGGTATTTTCCTCAATTTGGGGGGTGGCACCCCTACCTCTAGGATGCAATTCAAGACTCAGTTGGGCACTCTAGTTGGGAGGAGGGGGGTCAAGGGTGGCCTTGAGAGATGAATGTAGTCACATATATGTAGACGTGACGTTTACTGTTTTTCCGTTCAATATACAGTAAACTCCCGATTATCTGTGGTCGGATTATCCGCAGATCTTTTCACATTTTTTTATTTTTTTTAACTGTCATCAAATGTTTTTTAAACTTATGATTTTGTTATTGTTCGTTTTTACCTTCTACATATATTTTTTACATTTAATGTTGGTTGATTCAATGTAGCAATGTTTTTAGCTATAATTTAAATATATCTGTGAGTGTTATTTATATTTTGTAGCTATTGTATACAGTAGTATTGTTTTTTAACTATTATTCGGAATATCCGCGGTTTTCGCTTATCCACTGTTACCGTGTCATCCTATTCCGCGGATAATTGGGAGTTTATGGTATATTGAGTAAATCTGGTAGACCGACCAGTGAATGAATAGCTTGTAATTTTCTTCACAAAATAAGGTTTCAAAACATTTTTCTAGACATTTCCATTATTTTTCTATACCTTTATATATATATATATATATATATATATATATATATATATATATATATATATATATATATATGGACTTTGGTAAATTTGTTCCCTAAGATCTCAGAAACTACCCGGAAGATTTGACTGAAACTTTCACCGTTTGTTCTTTTTGGTACTGGGGAGGTTTGTAGACCAGTTCGAAAAAAATCCGATTGATAGTTCCTTTTTTATTCTAATTTGTCCAAATTTTCGCATAAATGCCCAATATGATGGCGAAAAAATACGTGCACATATTAAAATTATGTGTCTATCTAAAGCGCTTATTTTTCTGCTGAAGATGGCATCTGTTAGAAAGTTTTCAGTTGTATGAAAAACGAGTTATGGGCTTTTTTTGTTCCATGTTCGAAGGCTTTCCTCAACCCAATTCATTATTTAGCGTACCATCTCAACTCCCAGTTCATAGTTAGAATTGTTGAATGTTTTTGTGTTTCGTCTGAATGTTTGAGGCTTTTCTCAAGTCAAATCTTAAAGTAACGTTTTTTCCCCAAGATTGGCTAATAATAACTACAGATTTGGTTGATTATTTTCCATTTAAATGGAACTTTAGTGTAATTAATGGGGTTTTTTTTTTTAATTATTTGTGCTGATTGGTTTTTTAATCATTATCCAACCTAACAGCAGAAACCTTGCCAAAATTTATGCAAAGATTTCAGTAGCGGATGCATTTGGCAGTTTTTTTCAATTGTCACGGTTTTTGAAGTCAAAGACTACGTAATGTTTGTCAGCTTTCACCATGTAAACAAAATATCGTCAATCAAAGAATCTTTAAAAACTTTTTTTACTGTAAAATAATCCAGAAACTAAATTAGGCAAATTCATAAACAGCACAAAAACTTCCGTTAATGTGACTTTGTGCGCAAATTCAAACCATCGCCAAATTTTACTACTTATTTTGGAAACATTACGGATGAAATTGTTTAGCGCCATTTTATGGTGACCAAAAGTATCTTAGCATATGGCGACAATATCTCTTTAACAAAAATTAGTAACATATCGTTTTACAAAGTAAGGAGAGAGAGCATTATCCAAGGTATCCCAAAAGGATTCCTGCAAATTCGGTAATATTTTAAATCGCACCTAGAACCCACAATAATTGAGATTTTCCAAAATAACTAAAGCAAGTTTAAGGGGATCACGGGCGCGCGGCTACATTTTTTTAAACAGTTCGTTCTTTAATAGACATACAGAGAAGGTAAGACTCAATGTAAAAAAAAAAAAAAAGTATTAACTGATAAATCTTTTTAAACATGTGAAGTTTAATTTCATATTTCGGAAATTCTTCAAATTTGTATACTCTTAAATTTCGTGTTTTCGTTTCTAAATGAATACTATTTTGCTCTTTACTTACTGCTACTTTAGTTTTATGAGTAAGGAAGAAGCTAGATTTTAAGTCACGTCAAAAGGGTGTGTTTTAAGTTCTTTCACTTGAAAACAAATGCAAGTAACGATTGTTTCTGATAATTATTGCTAACCCAGGCAACGCCGGGTATTTTTGCTAGTATATATATATATATATATATATATATATGGGGACGTTCCGATTCAGCAAGTTGCCTTTAAACATTGATGCCATATTTACGTTAATTCCATTTTGTCCTTTCTGTAAATTGTGGTTTTAAGAAAAATGTATATCTGGTTGTTCTTTAGAACATTTATTAGCTGCAATTTGCAATATACGCTAATGAATTAATGAAATTTTGTATCTTTTGCAAACGTTGTTTGATTATGTATATTATATGGTTTACTTGCTGACTCGCGACGCGTTCCGAAACCCGTGAGGCTCGGTTAGGTTATGCTGTGCTCCCACCCACTGACGAAGAAGCAGATCAATTGCTTATATTGTTGTTCTTGTTTTTGTTCATTTTTAATAATGTTGTTCAGTTGTTGTTTTGCATACCTACAAGTTATCACAATTTTTAAATCATATATATATATATATATATATATATATGGGTCGTTATCAATCAGTGGCGTAGCTAGGGAGGGTGCGGTCCGCCCCGGGTGGCAATTCAACACTTTTTTGATGTGGAAAAAATCCGAACAGAGAGTCATACTTTAAATCTATTAATAGAAGCAAGAAAAAAAAAAGAAACCTTCGAAATGTAAGGTTTTGGTATGATAACGGGAAGAAAAGTACTACGACACAAAATATGTGTTGTTCTTATGAACATAAGAGAACATAATTCCTTATTTTTCTCCCCCTTTACATTAAGTTACAGACTGAAGAGGCGGCAGTGAGAATTCAAGGGACTAAGTTATTTTTAATGGGAAGATTACCATAATATTCGAACTGCGTAGTCCATCAGTGCCACTCACACATCTAAAGAGGGTGGAAAAATGTGCTCCGATCTCGGACAGCAACTTCTACACGCTTCAAATTTAAGTGCAGAACCAAAATGGAGATGCAAAAGAGGCCTGTGACCTACCTAGAGGTGACCCCGCCCAAAGAGAGCGAAATTTTGCGGGCTAAAACTGACTTCAGTTTTGAAGAAGATTCGGAAGGAGCCCCCAACCCCCCTGTAATTGCGATTTTTGACATAAATTTAGAAAATTTCTCCGAAAAGGTAACATGACCCTCCCTGTTTTTGTAAAAAGAATACTTTTTTTTTTTTGCTCTTTTAAATAAAGTTTTTAGTTTTAACTTCAATAATTTTCTATGGTTTAATTTATTAGTTATGTCTCAGTGAAAAGGCGACAAATAGAAGAACCACCCCTAGAGGCAGAAACTCGGGGTTGCCAACTGCTCCGCAAAAATAGCGAAACTCTGCAGCTCCGCAAATTAATTATTTTGCTCCGCATTTCCAGATTGGTCTTAATTCTGACCAGGCTTACCAAAGATTCTAATAAAATAAAATTTATTTTTATTATATTTTGCTAGTTTATTATTATAACAGGCATGAAAATATGGGGAATATGGGAAATTAAAGATGCTTACACAAAGCATGACATCGTGTTTAAAGCTGTTTTAATTAATTTAAAAAATATTTATTTTTATGCAAGTGCTTAGAATGATTATCAAAGCTCAAAAACAATTTTAGAATAGAAGTTTAATTATTTTATATTGATTTTCATACAAAATACCGAGCTGCTACGCAAAATTTCAAAATGCTCCTCAAAATCACCACAGATGCTCCTGAAATAGCTTCTCCAAGGTTGGCAACCCTGGAAACTGTAGCTACGCTACTGGTCCAGGGTGGCGATAGATCAGGGAAAAGTCAGGGAACTTTATTAATCAGGGAAAAGTCAGGGAATTTTGAAAAAATAACACAAAATCAGGGAAAATTGATTTTATGAAGAAAAAAAAAATTTTTTTTTGCTTTACAAAATTAAGTACTCTAATTCCCTACGCATTTTCCGCCAATTATCTGTTCAAAAAGAAAGTAAAATTAATGAGGTGCGATTATACACTGCCGTATATTTGTGCATCTTTTTTCCTCTACGTCAAAGTATTGAATCTTACTTATTAACAACAGGATGAACTTCCTAAGATTGGTTCTGTGTCTTTTAGGTTGTTTATTTTACCTAGCTTGAAATTTCCTTTTACGCTTTCAATGCTATGTAAAATAAACAACCATACAGGCAAAGAGGAAGCCTTCATCAATGTCTTAGCTCCTTTGCCTTTATTTCATTGTCTCGAAGTAATTAGCGTATTGCAATCACGATTTCAAGAAGAAATCTTCGGTTTTTGAATTAATACTATAAAAGCTTAAAAGTTATTACTTCTTCGCGTTTTTAATTAAATTGCTAAAATTGAACTTTTAATTTAAAAAAACTTGCAGTTATACTATTTGTTGTCACCGCAGATTATAAAGGTTTTCTTTTTTTCCGACTTAAGTGATTCTTTAATTTTATAACCAAGTTGTATTCTTCTTTTATATATTTTGAAATTAACTAATTGCTTTTTTTTTTCTTCTTGCAGTTCAAAGTTGTTTGTTACAAAAGCAATTAAGATTTTTTTTCGTTACATACTGAAATCATTTGAAATAGAGTTAACTTGTGTACTTAAGCAAATATATTTATTTTTTTATTGTTAAAATGCTTCATTCATTCATTAAAACCTATGTTTTTGATTAGAGAAAAGCTCCCTATGAATGGATGTCAAATGGTTTCATCTGTTTTGCATAAATATGTCAATTAGTTATATAAGAATAACTACAGCACTTCTATTCTTTCACTATTACTTGTTATTCTTGCAACAATTATTATACTGTTTGAGAACTTAGTTCAAAATAATTTCAATTACTTTTTAGTAATATCATAAATACACATATGTTTTTAAGAGATTTTAATAGTTTCTTAAAATTCTTATGCTAAGTGGTTTCTAAAAACAGTATTTTCTTTAAAAAATTCTATAATATTTCCATTGTAGAAAAATTTAATATACTGTTTTGTAGGTTTTTTTTCTCCCAAAAAAATTGACTTGATATGTTTTTTTTAACCATTTTATTGAAAAATTAGCATTTTTTTAAAATATATCTTTAGTTACACAACTTAAAACGTTTAAAATACTGCATTTTATACAATCATACAATGGATTTCAAGTAGAGCAAAGAAAGAAAATCATTATCATTGGTAACGTAAATCAGGGAAATTTGGTGAACTTAATCAGGGAAAAGTCAGGGAACTTTTTTTCACAGTTCCTGTCGCCACCCTGTGGTCGTTATTATATATATACAACACACTATGAATGGTTGGACACAACTAAGTCATAACATAGAAAATGACAAGAAAATGCTGTGTTTGTCCACTGGTTGAGTGTTCATTCACTCGGTTCGAGCACTTTTCTTCATTCCAACTCCATACAAAACCTGGTGTTTAACTATGAAAAGTTCTCCCAATGCTTCTAAAATAACTAGATGTATCATCTAAAATGTTTTTACTGTGTTGTGCCAATTGTTGTGATTTTAAACGATGCTGTGATTTTTTGAAAGTGAAACTGCGCTTAGGTGTTCATTCACTGATCGGTCTACCCTACGCTGTAAAAATTTGATACGGCGGACTTGATGCAGTTCCAGTTTTAACCAGATGATGATAATTTGTGTGGTAATGAAGTTGGTGTTTTAGCATTGTAAATTTAGTAAACCAAGTATGTCCGTATGTGCGATTTCAAGATAAATCTGAAAATAGAATATTCAACATTAAATTGTGTTGAAAAAACATTTTCTTTCAAAAGAAAATACATGCATCCAGACGAACTTAAAAGAAAAAACAAAAGAGCTTGTTATTTTTGTCTTTTTTTATTCCTAGATATTAAATTTAAAAAAGTAAATGCTTTATGAAATCGATATAAATTCTTAAATGTCATTCAAGCTCGGTTAACTTGACGCATCTAAGAGGATCATGAAGGTTCCCGATCATAGGTTCGAATCATGATAGGTTCCCGAAGTGTTCCTGCACATTTTTAATGTGTGATGCAATTCTTACACAAAAGAAGTAATGTGTAACAGAAGCAGGGCTGTAGATTCCGACTGATTTTGGGGTAAAGCAGCGGTGCCCACTCACAGGGCCAACGCCACGGAGGGGGGGGGGGGCCTTGGCGTCGGTTTTTCAGAAGTGAGGCCACCAATTTCCTTTTAGCGATGCAGCAAACGAAGAAAAAGGGGAACTCTTCGTTGTTTTAAAAAAATAAAATAGTAAATTTAAATGAACAATTGAAATAATAGTGACAAAAAGTATTTTTTCTGTAAAATTTCAAGGGAAAATGTAATTTTAAAATACAATTTAGTAATATCCATGATTCTCTTTTATTAAGATTATCGAAGTAAGGGCCACAGAAATATGCAGTTCGAATATTTTTTAACGCAAAAAAAAAAAAAAATATTCAGTGCACTATTCACTAGGTCGCATAGTGGGTATGTCTGTCTAGTCGGAAACTATGGGCCCGACTCAAATTAAAGTATTGTGCATAAAGTAACATTAGCATAATGGGAGTGTGGACCGGTGACAAAACTTGCACGCCTTGTCTCTCGGCGGCCCTAGTTATACAAAACCATGCTTCGTGGTTCTTCAGTTAAAAAAAAAAATAGATAAATAAATAGGATGTTTTTACGGAGGCCGCAGAAACATTCCCATATTTAATTTTTTTTTTTTTTTTTGATGAAAAATATTGTCCTGAAAATTGTTTCTAAGTGGAGAAAAATGCATGGGTCGCTGAAATATATTTGAGACAGAGAGGGGGGGGGGACAGTTTAATGCTAAAAGAGATTCAAAGTATTGTGATGAATACTTACACCAGAAGTTCTAAATGTTTGGACGTAAAAATCGTAAGTAAATCAAAGCTTGATCAAAAGAGATGCAGGAGACACATTTAAAATAAAATGAAATGGAATAAATAAGTCCTAAGGTATCACAGGAAATTACCACGTCCCTTCAAAATGTTAAAAGTTCTTTTTCTGGAACCGCAGACGCTTGTATTTCAAGAAAACAAAAATATTAGGCTGGAAATTGAGATTTTAATTTGAGAAATCTATCAAGCAAATAATCGTGTTTGGCAAAGGAAAATTGGAAGAAAGTATTGCCACAACATGTTTATCAATAATTAAAATTTAAAAGGAAGATAGGGACGTAGCCAAACTGAGGGTAGAGTGGAGAACTCAAAATCCTTTCTTTTTATATCCCCAAAGTTGACCTGGAAGTGAGCTTTTAGAACTTTGGATTAGAAAAAAATCCGAGAAAACGTTTTCAAACCCCATCCCTTGCCCTTACATCATTAAAGATGGACTACACATGAGTATTTAGGACTGCACTTTCGAAAAACCATGAGTGTGCTCCCAACGTAAGCCCCGAGAATCATCATTCACGATCAAATAAATTTCGTGTTTAGACTTTGATTTTAAAAAACTCCCTGAGGTCTGCCGAACCTATCCTCCTACTAATATCCGAAGATCCTCAAAACTTTCATTGTTAAGGCTTTAATTCAGAAAATTTTTCGCGGGAGATCTCCCAACCCCCCTACTTTTCTAACAATATTGAAAATTGCCTTCGATTGCCTTAATTGAATTTCAATTTTGAAAATTTACCAGGGGAGAACTCAGAATCTCTTCACTCATTAACATTACCAAAAATCTGCTAAAACTGCGCTTTCTACAGATCGAAAGTTTTTCGAGAGAATGCCCCCCTCCTCTTTCTCTCTCTCTCTCTCGCCAACATCATTGTAAAACGTCTTAAATCTCGCTTTTAGTGCTTCAATTACAAAACATTTCTGTGCGCGAACCCCCCCCCCTTCAAAATTGCCCCCCCCCCCCTTCCCTTTCATTGAAGATTGGCTTAAATTACGTTTTCGGAGCTTTAATTTCAAAAAACTGGCGTTGCCCTCAATTTTAACAAAAAAAAAGCATACAACCTCGTTTTTAGGGCTTCAATTTCAAAACATTTCGGGAGGATGGCACCGCATCTCTCTTTTCCTTAATATCACCGTAGATCTTCTAAAACTGCATTTTTTTTTTTTTTTCTGAACTACAATTTTCAAATTTTTCCCGGAGGAGAGTCCCCCCCCCCCTAATTGTCACATTCAGAAATAATTCACAATTGCGAGCTTGAAGTTTCAAGTTTTAAAACTTATCGAGGGATGACCCCCGAGTCTCCCTTAACATCACCATAGGTCGTCTACAGGCCCGTGTCCAGATTTTCATAAAGGGAGGGGTTTTACTCTTACCTGGGGGGGGGGAATTCAATCCCTCACAACCTTTATTAGTTTTACTACAAATTATCGATCCCAGGATGGCATTTATGCACCTGTAAGTACCCCCCCCCCCCCCCTTTCTCTTAGAAGAATAATTCTGGCTGCTCGTGACCAAAGTATTCCTTCATTTTACAGGTTCACTTTTATCAAACCTTGTTTGTTTCTTTTTAATTAAATCTGTTAACCATGCGGTTTATTGAAACAAGTATTAAAAACTCTCCACGAATTCTTTTTATGTAAGAGAATGCATATCAGATTTTATGTTCTGAAATAATGCTTAGAGCGGGCTTATTGTAGATGCAAATTACATTACTAAACACCATCACTAATACATCTTCATAGCTGCAACACATGCCAAATTCATCATTACCTCCTTACAATAAGCAATATTAATGCTTTGTATCGGTAGATAATTCAACGGTTCTACCACCACAGTTTTTCCAAAATATTATTTCAGTCGGCAAAGCTTTAACAGTTGTAAATTACATAACATTTGAATGTTATGCAAAAATTTTTAAGTTATAAGAGAAAGAAATGCAAACGTTTAGGTTCAACTGAGTTGAATTAGAGGAAAAAAAAATACAGAATTACTGAGTTAAAATTACAGAAAAACTTCAGAGAGAAAGGGGGAGGGGGACGTTAAACGCAGACTTTCACATTGAAGTTAAATTAAGCCGATCGTTTTCTTCATTTGACATCCTTTTTTTTTTTCAATGGGAGGGGTTTAACCCCTAAAACCCTCCCCTTGGACACGGCTCTGGTCGTCTAACAACCGTGTTTTTCAAATAATAATTTTGAAAATTTCCCGGGGGAGAACCCCCGGACCTCAATACGTAATCAAACATAACGTACGATTGTGTTTTGGGAATTTAAATTTGAAGAAGAGAGGGGGCGGGGATTAACTGGAGAGGCTATCGGACCTCCTCTCCTTTTCCTCTCGAACTTAAAATATCGTCTAAAACTGCATTTTTATATCTTTAATTTCAAAAAAATACCTGAAGGAAGCCCTCCAACAACCCTTTTTCTGACTGAATACTGAATATTATCATTCGAATTAAATTTATATTGCTAGTACAAATGTCTAGTAATATTATCCCTGCTAAATCAGAAGCTAAATCTTCTCTCTCTGAATATTGGAACATGCGTTTGGAACAATTAAAGAGCCACCAAATGCGTACGTCCCCCCCCCCCCCAGTTTTTTGACCTAGCGGCGGCCCTGAGCCCACCTAGGGGGATGTCATGAGGCGGACTTCGCCATTGACATTTTTAGGGAGTGTTTTGAGGGATATTTTTGTCATTTTCAGGCGATGCGCCCTTGCTCTTAAGGGGCTTAGGGGGTGGGCAGAGTCGGTAATTTTCTCTCCTACTCAGCGGCCTTAAACAGTACAGGAAAAATAAGCATAACAAAAAAAAGGAAAAATGCTGAAAAGTGGATGTTCGGTCTCCACACCCTTTTCAGGAGTCATTTTTATAATAAAGATTTAAACACTAATTAATTTTAATTGCATATGTATGAGATAGTGTGTGTTTGTGTGTATGTTTTTTTTTTCCAAAAAAAAGAAAAAAACTATGCTTGGGGCTTGGCAAACCACCTAACTGTGCAGCAGTGTGAAGGATGCGCAGATCCTAATCACATCATGACAACACTGCCAGGTTAAGTTTGCCTTTACTAGCTACAGAAGCATATATACCCCTTTTTCCCTACCCCTGCATATGAGGGATCCAGTCATAAGAATTTCTGTGGAATGAAACCTTAAAAGAAAATCAAAAACATCCCTATTTATCTTTTTCTGCAACTTTTGCCTCGGAAGGCTCTGATTTATACTTTGACCCTACCACCCACGATTTTTAACTAATCCGGAATTCCTACGCTACATCTAACTACTTATTGTTTATTTGCTGCTTCTGAGAAAGTACAAACACCAGAGCGGGCAATACCCTAGACCCCCCAGGAAAACTCGTATATAAAACAAGTAAGTGGATGTAACCACTCGCCTAAATCTCGACTAAACAACCCCAGGCAGCTGTGATTTGATGATTTGTTTCTCCCTTGCGAGCAAGGTGCTGACGAATTCTCAAGAGCAGAGAAATTTGGGAGCAATAAAACTGTCATCTAACTGCAAGGGAGAAACAAAGTTTTACCGAATGGTGGAAAATGATGAAAAAAGGGCAGAAATTTGGGCGGTGACAGATTTATAGTTCAAGAAACTTAGCACCGGAACAATTGCTTGCATCAAGCGTGATATAACTTTTTTTTTAATGAATTCGTGAATTTTGAGAATCGATGGAACTACTTTTCTCCTAGTCCATGCACTGACACGGAGTTAAATGATTGAGGGGCATAAATTATGCAATCGAAGTAATTCGAGTAAGAATTCACGTTCTTCACGCATTTTGGTTATTGGTGACAACTTTTACTTCATTTGCAAAAGGTAAGTGCTTTTATTCCCTAGCGTTGGTATAGCTTATAGAAAACCATTAAAATATAAATATAATTAAATTATAATGATTTTCAGTGATAAACCTTGAAATTCTATGTTCTAGACAGAAGTTAAGCCTGAAAAGTTTCTAAAATATATTTCTGAGACAAATTATACTACTTTTTTGTGCTTGGTATGCGCTTTCTCACATGTTATTGGTATGGCTCATTGAAAACCTGTAAAATGTAAATGTAATTAAAATTTTGATAATATAAATCGCTCATTTGGAAGAGTGCCACAATACGAAGAAATGAAATTTTACAGGAGAAGCGTTTGAAGTTGAACTCTTCAGGCAATTTGCATTAAGAAAAGTAAGTTTGCTGTGTTCTAGAGTGATTAATATTAGAACAAAAAAATCTGTCATTATTTTCCAAAGAAGATAACGTCCTTTGAAGGCCTTTAAGCGAAAAAAAAAAAGAAGAAGAAGAAAATTTCGTATTGTGGCACTCTTTTTGCAAACGAGCGAAAATGTTGGTACTCTTAAGTTTTTCACAGAAGTTAAGCCTGAAAAGCTTCGAAAATAACTTTCTAAGACAAATTTTACTATTTTTTGTCATTAATATATTTTATGTCAATGGTGTAGATTTTATTAAAACATGTGAATGACTGAAAGACCTTGAATGATGTAAGTGTGAGATTGTTTACAGTTGAATAGATTTGTAAAAACCAAGATTTAGAAGGATTTTAATTTGTTAGTGTTTTTAAAAAACATATTTTATTTTTTAATTAACAGATTAAAATATCATTCACGTATCTACGAAGCACACAATTACCAAAATACAACAAAATACAAATATTGCTGATGTCACATTTTAATTACTTAACCTTTATAGATTTCTTGATGTTTTCAGATTTTTAGCGTAAAATTAATTCTGTGAAACTAATGCACCACAAACTTTTTTTTTAAAGGAGCCACTCATTAATGACGTAAGGATGATTTCGAAAATTTTGACAACCTCCTACCGCCATGTAAGGTTACATAAGGTTTTTCAAGCCCCCCTCCCCCTATTCTTACGTAAGATTCCATTTCGTTTTTCAAAATAATAAAATAACGAATCTTGCATCACTGGAATCGATTTTAATTTTACTATAATTAAAATATTTCTAAAACCCTTTGTGTACAGAAATATTTACTAAACAGTTGGGATCGAACTGAATGTTTTTTCAATATTTTTGTCTTTCTTTTTTTGTATATGATGCGATATTAGTTAAAAATAAAAAATGCCATACATTGAGCGATTCTTTTATTATGTTTTACACTATTCATTATTTGTAAAACAAGTAAAAAACAGCTCATCTTAATACTTTTTTACCTTCCAGCGATCCAGCGCTAATAAAATATGATCCCTGCCAAACCACTTGGCCGTGCGGTTTCTAATATATATAATATCGACTTGAAAATATTACGTGAGAATGGTTTTGACTCCCCCCCCCCCTTTCCTCCTGGGGCGTGCACAGAAATTCTGGGGTACGTCACATATTACTTTTCCGCCCTCCCTCCATGTTGTTTACCCCTATATTTCGCACTTAGTTTTAAAAATATTGCCCCCCCCCCTCAGACTCGGGGCCGGGCCAACAAGTGTCCCTACTCCCCCCTTGCCCCCCCCCCCCCGCTGCCTCCCCCTCGGGATCCTTGATTAAGGAATGGCTAGTAATCACGCATATAGCGCTCGTGGAGAAACTCTGTGTCGAAAAGGATCATGTGAAATCAAGGTTATCTCGCGCTGTGCAACCCGTTGAGGTTCTTGAGTATTTTAAAAAGAGGGTTGGGGAATTACAGGATTTATTCGCTACTGGCAAGTGATTTTTCTGATGTAATAGGTGTATTTTTTATGTATAGTGCCGGCAAAAAAAATCTTTGCATTTGGTTGGCAATTAAAAACTTTACATCCAAACTTTTTTTCATGATTTTACTTGGCATGCTCCCTAGTAATTTGACCGATGCCGAATATTCGGCCAGATTGTGGCCCCAAAAGTTATTTCTGGCTGCGCTAGTATACTATACAAAATAAAAGCAGATAAAAGGATCAGATGTTAGCATTTTTTCGGGTGAGTAGTATCAAAATTAGTTCGATCCATTTTTTAGAAGTTTATAGGAGAGGCAAACAAACATTCTACCCTCTGCCTATAATTATCCATAATATTCTTCGTTTGAAAAACATTCGCTGTAAGACCATTCAATAAAACGACATGAAAAACATTCGATGTAACGATTTAATTTTTGTTTTCTTTTTTAAATCAACAGGATTGTCTAATTATTCTAAGATAAAAATAATTCGGGCTGAGCTGGTTTTAAAATTAAATCGGCCTTTTTTTCATGAAATTCATGCGGTATTTCAATTTTATGCCATGTATTTATTAGCCCATAAAATCAGTAATGAGAGTTAACCTATTAGCAATTTGTTATTATAAAGTTGTTGATGTTACCCCTGCGTTTTCACAGTAGCCACTCAGTAGAACCTACGATTTGAGTTGGTTTTGAAACAAAGTCTGAATTGGCAGCAGTTTTCGACCTGATCGAGAGTGTGATTAGTTCCCAATTCGCTCTCAAGGTTCACAATGACATTGGCTTATCGACTAAGAAATGTCAAATTACGAAAGAACAAGCTTTTGAAATTTTATAGATACAGCTGGCTTTGATGCTTAACGCCTCATTCCGAGGCGCACACAAGGGGTGGGTCCAGGAAATCCGGACCCCTCTCATCTCCCTTGAGCTTTTTTAATTGAGTATAATACTGTGTATGTAAAACGTAAAATAATTCCAAGGAAAGGTAACAATAATTAAATATTTAATAAATGAAAAAAAGAATGATTTTCTCTCTATCTTCCCCAACAAATTTGAACTGTATTTCAACATAAATTCTTTTTACAGCGGTTCCCAACCGGTGTTTCGCGAACTCCTGGGTGTTCGCGAAAAAAATATCATAATGGCGGAGTTTTAACATGCCTGTTTTTAATGAAGTTTCATGCTCAAGCGGTTTCAAGCAACTTTTGCTCCTTTTTTATTCATTTGTCTCTCGCACATTCGATACTCTTAGCTTGAAAATATTTGTGTACTTCCTGACATATTTTACAGTTAAATAATTTATTCTGTCATTGCAAAGTGCTGGTTTTAGCGCTTTCTTTGACAATGATAGGGGATAGCCCTGAAGCCATGCTGAAAAAGCTCTACTTATGAATACAATGTCCTCAGATGAAAGAATTTTGAGAGCGTTCGTTTCCTCAGAAGGTTTTGATCGGAAAGATTGATTAAACTTGATGAAAACATTACATGGAGAATGGAGCATATACGAGCGTCTAAAATATTTCGACGTTTAGATTTTTTACCATTTGAGTCTGACGAAGAGCTATCGCTCTTCTCTTGTGTTGAGTAAAGAATACATAGAAGTGTGGTCACGCTGTTGTTTGTTGCTATATTTTTCACACTACATAGACTGCAATTTTCTTCGAGCTTTATTGTAGAAAAAGGGAAAGAATGGCTAGCAACCCAAAAATACCACAGGAAGTATGAAAAATTAATAACTTATAGAAATTTTTGTGGGTGAATGTTTGGCAGTGTAAAGTTTACGCAGTAAAAAAAAAAAATTTGAATTTTTGTCATGTTGAATTCAAATTATGTTTTCCGCAATCACGAATGTGTGTGTATATCAGGGCCGATCCTAGGGTGTCGGCCGCCCGTGTGCAAAGACCTAATGTGCCGCCCCTCAATAGTAATTTGCATATTGTAACGGATTCGGTGCGACTTCCACTTTCTTGAAAGGATGACACAGTTCTTGATAAAAACACAGGAAATTTATTTACACTATGTACAGGAAAGATCTTCAACAACTGCTAAATTATTCATCAGCAATTAAGCAATTATCACACAACACCGTAAACTCAACGTTTACACACGTATTTACTTCCAAATACGAAAACAACACAGCGAAATGCCTCGCAATAAACAGAGCAAAAATGCACTCAGTTCGAAATCTCAATCGAAACTAACTGTTTATCCATCGCTAACGCTTATATAGACACCGAAAAGAAATTTCTCAAATATTCCACACGCTTCTTTCGGCTTCCCGAAATGCGTAGACCGTTATCAATGAAAAGAAAAGAAAATAGGGGTCGTATACTTTAGCCGAATGAAAAAGGGGTTGCATATTCATTACGGGAAACTATTTACAGGTTACGTTACTACAATAATTACTATTTACAGGATTTGTAACAATATTTTGACTGATCTTTAACGTCTATATAAATCTTTCTTTAAATTTCTATGCCAAGTTGGAATTTAAAAAAAGGAGGGGGGGACAGAAGAATGATCTTATAAAAAGGAAGAAATTTTTTATAGTAAGAAACTCCTTAGGTACAAGTTATATTTTTGAAGAAAGTAATAGATACCAAAATTTACTAGTGGTAAAAACGCATTTTGTAGTCTTTCTTCGGTGACATTGAGAAGGACCGGAGGAAGGGGAAGCGTGGGGGGAGGTATCAGGGGTAAGGGGCGGAGGATTGCTCCAAGAAAATTATCGAAATTGACGTATGAAAAATATTATTAGTTAATCTTTAGTTGTGTTTGGTTGCATGGACAAAAGAGTCAAGTATATTCAAGGTGCATGGAGAAATTTTCGAAATTGACATCAAATATCGCAATTTTAGGAACTTTTTCGAGACTTTAGGAGAAAGTAATGTTGCAGTTCTTTCCTAACATTCTTTCAAAATTGAAATCAATTTGAAGCTATTTTTTAAAACCGTAGTTTAGGCGTTCTTCCCGAAAAATCTCCGAAACTGAAATTTTAAACCCGCAATTTCAGGTTACCTTTGTTGACGTTACAAGAGGGAGGGAGATTCAATCGTCTCCCATCGAAAGATTTCGAAATATAAGTTTAAAACGCAAATTTAATTTAGGCCGTGTTTGGTGACGGTAGGGATCTGCCGGCTATCCTTCGGTAATTTCTCGGCACTATTTTTTCAAAAACCCGTTTTTGACTAGATTTGAAAACAATAGGGGAAACGTGAAAATATTCCGAACCAAAATATTTTTCGGAACTGAAATCCATTATTGGCTATTTTGGTGAAGGAGGGATTTTGGAGCTCTTAAGCGGATATTTCTAAAATCGCAATTTTATAATATCTTTGGTGACGTTAACAAAACTGGGAAGTTTCTACGGATCTTTCGGATATTTTTCAACATTAATATCTGAGAAATATAACTATAGACCCTTTTGTCCACCTCACCTCGACGATTGATGGATATGCTCTAGCGCCGTAAAAGTTACATAAGCCTGGCAGTTCTCCTCCGGAATTCTTTAGAAATATAAGTCTCAAAATCGTATTTTAAGAATTGTTTGATAACCATGGTACTAAGAGCGGGCGGGGGTTCAGTGTGCCCTCATGAACTGTGTTTTTGAAACTGAAGTCAATTTGAGGCTAGTTTAAGCAGGAAGCTGTGGCTCCACGAAACCGTCTAAAAACGAAATTTTCAGGTATAGTGATTGCGTTCGAGAAAAGGGGGATCCGGGGTCTTTCCCCAAAAGTTCTTGAAAATGAGGTTTGAAAACAGCAATTTTAGTTTGTTTTTCAATACGTTAAGTGAGAGGGGGTGGAATCAGGGCTTCTCTAAAGACGCCAATTGAGACTGTCTTTGGTAGTAATGTTTGCGAATGGATTTCCGGGTCCTCCACTGCAAAAATTTTGAAAATGCCAAAGCAATTTTATATGACGTTTGATGATAGGAATGGCTGTCATCTGAAAACACGTTTTGGATTTTGGAACCAACATTTTTAGGCTATGTTTGATTAAGTTAAGGTGGAAGAGGTGAATCAGAGACTTAATTGGGTCCTTAAGTTCGATGGTTCAACCAGCGAAATTTTCCGAAAGTAAAGTCCTAGAAACGCAATTTTAAGTCTCCTTTAGTTTCGTCAAGGAGATCATGGCATCCTTTTGATCTTCGTTTTGGAGCCACATTTAAATTTGCTTCCCGGGGCAAGGGCCCTGTCATCCTACCTGATCTGAAACCGGGCAGTTCATTCAAGACTTTAATCAGAAAAATTGTCGTAAAGAGGGAAAAGTACAACATTTTAGTTCTTCATTCATATATGTTACTCTCAAGGGAGTCGCCATTTTCCACTTTCTCTCCACGCATCCACGATTGTTAAACACAGAATTTGTGACATAGTTTGTTGTTTGAAATGCTTGCGAGAGTATCTAATCAATAATGCTTTTTTTTAAAATAAATAAAATATGTCTTCATTGTTTAGGTCTATAAAAGCTTGGGAGGTAAACATTAGTGGCTGCCTTCGGTGCTCCTTTTAGACGGCACCATTTCATGCTTTAGAAGGGGGCCTTTCCCCTCCCCTGTATCCATGCCTGATTACCGGTTCTGTCACAAACTTTGCAACCAAATGAAGCATGTGTGTTAAGAGTAGATAATAATGGACAATAAACCAACACAATATTCCCTAACATTCTATTTTTCTTAAACTATGCTATGCTGCCGGGAAATCGACACATACTTTGACAATTGAACATTTAAAAATCAGCATATTTATTCTACTTATTATAAGTTATCTTGTGAGAAATTCTTGAGGAATTTTGCTTAATTATAAGAACTATATGATGCGGCCTGCGGCCGCCCCTTGCTTTGGCCGCCCTTGTGCGGCGCACACTCTGCACACCTACTAGGATCGGCCCTGGTGTATATGTAGGCGTGTGTGTTTGTGTGTAGGGGGTATGTGTGTAGGCATGTGTGTTTGTGTCTGTGTGCAGGTATGAGTGTGTGGGTAGTTGTGTTTATGTGTGTAGGTGTGTTGGGGGGAGGTATGTGTATGTATGTGTAGGCATATGTGTTTGTGTTTGTGTGCAGGCATGAGTGTGTGGGTAGTTATGTGTATGAGAGTGTGTAGGTGTGTTGGGGGGAGGTATGTGTATGTATGTGTAGGCATATGTGTTTGTGTCTGTGTGCAGGCATGAGTGTGTGGGTAGTTATGTGTATGAGAGTGTGTAGGTGTGTGTGTATGTGTTTGTGTATGTGTGTAGATGTATGTATGTGTGTAGGTGTATATATGTATATGTGTGTAGGTGCGTGTATGTATGCGTGTAAGTGTAGGATATTGACGAAACCTGGAGACGGTTTTCGCTAGAGGTGCAGCATCGTGAAAAGCCGGTCGACGGTGATGCTGTGGAGGGTGCTGGTGGGAAAATAAAATCATAGGAACGCCAAAAACAGTCAGTGAGAACAATAAGTAATCGTGATTGCTCAAAAAAAACAACGGAATTGAACCATGCAACTTAATTTGCGCTATATGCAAATAAGGAATTTATGAAATTTGTGTCGAAAATGTCTTGCAGTGAGTGAGCTTAACAATATTTGTTTTGTTAAAAGTTACCTTTTGTGTAAAAATTAGACTAAATGCGTATATTGAAAAAAGCCGCTTCTATTATTTTTCAATATACGCAGTTTACTCCACACTTATAGAAAGTTATTCAGCAATCAAACGATTAATGTAAGTAGTAAATCATTATCAAACAGCTAGGCTCATACTAATTTTTAAGACTTAAACCTAGATCTTTCTCATTTTGCTGTAAGAAAAAAAGTTCATTTAGTTAATTTGAGAGTTCCCTGAAAGGTTCCTTGAAAGATCATTCTTTACTTGACTTCTGAATTAGTGATAATAGAGATAAATGTACCTTAGGTCAGAAAAATTTCAGCCAAACTTTTTTTTTCTTTTTTTGAGCCTCTTTCTTCCACAAATATCCCATTTTCATATTTTTTTCAAAGTTGATTGAAGCTCAACTCAGAATAATCATTGTATTTATGTTTTGGTGAATTTGTTTTGCATTCATTTGTTAGCTAGCATTTTAGTTTAGAGCAATATTTGTAACTCCATATTTTGCAATTATGTTTTAGTTCTTGTTATAAACTATGCAGCAGCATCATACTTTAAAAAAATATCACAAAATTTATTGTCTATGTGCAATTGTGTGCGTGCGCGGTTTTTTTTTTTTTTTTTTTTTTTTTTTTTTTTTTTTGTTTTTTTTCTGCTTGTTTCTTATTACCTAGTACCCAAGGGGTTCGCCAACTTCTTTCGGAGTTTGGAAGGGGTTCGCAAGAGGGAAAGGGTTGGGAACCACTGTTCTAGAATGATGATTTTGCTTCGTTGTTTTTATTTTTAACTATGAGAAAGGGAAATACATTCATTCTTGCGCTTTCTGGTATTTAAACTAAGTATTTGTTACTCATAAATTAATTTTATAAACTAATGATAAGTAATGATTTTTTTTTAATGTTTTTTGTTCCCGAAAATCAATAAAATCAAAAGAATATATTTGAATGCGTGTTGGAGTATGATACTAGAATGGTGGACCCTCGATCTTGGACCCCCCCCCCCCTTGAGAAATTTTTGTGTGCGCCACTGCCTTCTTTGTAGTAACATTTTTCCCTCATACATTGTCTTCCAGAAAAAGCAAATAAAAAAAAATATTAATTAAAGGATAAGGGAGGAAAAGATTTATACACGTTGCAGGTGTTTAGTCGGAAAAGAATAACCCCGTTTGCGTCATTTCTGGGGTCCTACGCCGCGACAAAAGTTCAAGAAGGCGAGAGGCCGAAGATTCGGGATGGCGACCACTCCCACGCCTCACCCCCTATTCTTCAGACAAGCGAGCTTTTATCGATGCTGTTCGGGGGAGCGGCGGTATCCCTTTCATTTTATCGTCTGCGCCCTCTCAAATTTCAGCCACTTTCCCCGTCTCTTATCGTAAGGGGGCACCAGAGAAGCCTTTGGAGCACAGACGGTGACCCCGTTTCAACAAAAATACATAAAAAGAAAGACAGGAATTTTTGGTGGTGAATGTGTTTTGTTTATGCTCCTGAATGAGTTTTTTTTTATTTTTTTATATATATAACTTTTTAGATGTCTTGTCTGAGAAATATTTGACTGACTTAGTTTTTCTGTTTATTCACAGTTTATTCCTGATTCAGTCATACAATGTATCACTGATAGATTTTTTTTATTTTTATTTTTTTATTCATTTTGTTTGGGGGGGGGGTGTAAATTTGTGATTACTGTTACTTATTCCCTTTGTTATTCATTCATCCGCAAGTCTCAAATGTTTTGCAAATTATCCATCAATTATTGCACCTTTCTCTCCCCGAGCTTCTTGGAATGTTTCTTGAAATAGGGAAAGGTGGGGCATAGCGGAATAGTCAAGATAACGTAACTTTTTAAAAATTAACAAATTGGAAATTTGTATTAAAAATCATAATACATAAAGCAGTGGCGTACCTAGCATGGGTGAAACCCGGGAAGGTAATCTTGGGTGTCACCTCCCCCCCCCCCCCACAAACGCAAAAGAAGAAAAATATGAAAACATGAAATTCATGCAATTTTCATAAACTACATTGTGTTACAAAGAAATTTTAAGCAGGCTAATTTACAAACAAGAAGTTCTGTCTAGAACTAGACGAGCCTACTTTCCCGTATACCCATACTAATTTCTAGTACCTGATCAATATTCTCAAAAATAGCTAAAATCGCAAATTTTTTCTAACATATTTTTTATAATACTTTAAGCTGATTTCTAGGAATAAAATATTCCTTACTCATCTAAAGAAAAATAGATGCGTAAAAAAAGAAAAAAAGAAATAAAAACGATCAAATACAATAGCAGCAACTTTTAAACAAAGCAGCTACTACACTTTTTCCATTAAAAAAACTGTTTAACAGCTTTCAAAACGGAAAAATAATAATTAAATTTAATAAGCTCATTAAAATAAATACATATCAAAAAAAAAAAGAAATCGTTTCTTTTTTCCCTGTTGCCAAAAATATTTTTTAAATGAATTAATGCACTTACCAAAATAAATAAAAACAATAAAATTTCAACTTAAAGAAATAATTTTCATTTTCAAAAAAAAAAAATCGTCTGCGCATATCTTTATGTAGAAACATAAGTGACTTCGAGTATATTCGCCGAAAACTGAATACCTGAATTAAAACTTTAACGTGAAAATAAAAACAAGTCATATCAACAATAATTATTTCACAGTTAAAACCTTAGCTTCGGAGTCGGACTCGGAGTCAATCTCATTTTGGGATAAAGGAGTCGGAGTCGAATATCAAAGAATCGGAGTCAGTCATTTCTCCTCCGTGTATAAATTTTTGCCAAAGCTACGAAGTCAGAGTCGAAGACGGGGAGTCGGAGTTCGATTAATTGTCGGGCACAGGAGTCGAAGTCAGGTGCCACTAAATTCTCGGAGTCGGAGTCTGGAGTTCGGCGTCAAGAGCTAGTTTCAAAAAAATTTGTTTGAAGTAAATCCGCCTTCAAGTACGGAATTTACATTGACTTTCAGTTTCCCCGGAGGCGCTAATGTTAAGGGATTTGAAGTGTTCATAATTGAACGGAAAATGATATTTTCTGTACAAGTTTTTCATCAAAAGCATTTTCCTACAAAGTTTGTTTGAAGCAAATTCGCTTCACAGTTCGGAATTGCCTTGAATTTCCCCGTAGGCGCTAATGTTACATTTTTTTGAACTGTTCAAAATTGAATAAAAAATAGTTCAAATCAAAAAGCGAAATATGGGAATGAGGTGTCCTCGCCAAGATCTTTTCGAACAAAAAAAAAGTTTGTTCGAATCGGACTATTCATTCAAAAGTTATAAGACAGACAGATAGACCGACAGACATTTTCCCCCATCTCAATGCTCTACTTTCCAATTTTTAATTTTTCGATATTTATTTAATTATTTTATTTACTTTTGACTTTTTTTTGTCTTTTGCGATATTTTTTAGATGCATTAAGCCTTCTTTCATACTTTTTTCTTCTTTCTCTGACTTTTACTGGGAAAGTAGGCTAAAAACAAGTAAAAGTAGGGGGTTTGGGGGGTTTCCCAAAGAAAATTTTCAAATTTGTAGTCTTATAGATAATTTTGTCACCATTTTTCTATGGGGTAAAGTGAAAATAAAATATTTTTCTAATAAAATTAAATCAAGGGACTGGGTTAGTAACAAAAATACAGAAAAACGTAAAATACATAGAAAGCAAAAACTAAAGGTAGTAAAGATGATTCTTTCAAACAGTATACAGAAAAGGACATTATTACATACCTTTTTAGATAATTTTAACACATTTAGTTGCGAATCCGAAAAATTCGGTTGAAAGCAGTCCGTAATAGTGGATTGTTTTTTCGTCATTGAGTTCAAAGTAAATGCAGCATCTTCTAGGATCGAAACACTTAGCTAGTTTTTTCCCTCGTCATTACGAGAAAGAAAAAGGTCTTTCACTATTTATAAGCTCTTCAATGCAATATTCGAAGAAGGAACGGACTGTGCTTCCGTTTCTTCTAGTTCATCTTCATTGGTGGACGAAAAGTCCATGAAGTTGGCCCACGGATGGAGCAGTAGCACTTTCTGTCAAAGATTAACTTTAAATAGGCTTGCCAAACGTACCGGTTTGTCTGGGGCAGTCCCGGATTTTGAACAAAATCCCGGTGTCCCGGCCGGTTTACTTCACGTCCCGTAAAAAGAAAAATTTGATTATTAATGACCGAAAAGTCTAAAAACAGTTGACTGTGAATGATTATTTAGGATAATTACTTAATCATTTGTATCGTTGGCTTATAAAATCAATACTGGATTAGCTTGTGAGGATTTTTACTACAAGATTAAAGCCAAAAAATACTCAAAAAAGTCCTATAAAATGAAAAGTATATCAAAATATTGTTTAACTTTTTATTCCTCATTTAAGGTGTTTTTCTAACCGAAATAAATTTTAAAGACGTATTTACAACTCGGAAGTGAAATGTTCAAATTTTATCTGCTTATGTCATTTTTTATTATCTCTGTTTTAGGTTTATAATTAGTAACCATTTATTCAAGCATTGAGAATAAACTGCCATGTAAAACGCTCCAAAAATCAGCCAGGGGTGTGTACCCCTTTGAATACTAGCGACACGGGGGCGTGGGACATTCCGGTGTCCCGGTTGAACGTTTCAAAAATCTGGCAAGCCTAACTTTAAACAACACCGATTATCGTTAAAAGAGCACAATTGAAACAAATTGCTCATTTTCAAAAAAATCTTTCTTTTTTTTTATTTCCCAAGGAAAACGTAAAATGCAAGAAATTCATAAGTAACAAACTTACTATCCGGGAAATATTATTTAATGGGGCCCGATGGAAAAAAACGTAACATGCGGAAAACGTTTATTCGGAAAACGTTAAATCGGGCTTTCACTGTATTTTCTATTTTATTATCAAAAATATTTTTCGTTAAATAAATAAGTAAAATAATGAATGAATGAATGAATAAATAATGAAACAAAAAAGGAACAAATGTTAACAAATAAATTAAAATCATGCAGGAAAACAAATCTTTATTACTAATAATAAAGCTGAAAGTCTCTCTGTCTGGATGTCCGGAGGATGTCTGGATGTCTGTAGGCAGTGGCGTAGCTACAGTGTTTGCCGCCCGGGGCGGTCCCTCAATTTGCCGCCCTTTCGTTGTGAAATAGCTTATACACAAAACTCAAACGTGTTTAAATTAAAACTAGCAATTTAATTTTTTTTAAATAAAACCTTATTATTCTCTATATACTTTCAAAAGAAAAAAGCGGGGGGGGGGGGGAGGAGGATAAGGGCCCACACTTGGAGGAAATTGTTAAATTTAAGTCAAAAACCACATTTTTAGCAAAGTTATTGGAAAGGGCGCGTTGTGTGTGTGTGGTTTGCTCTAGATTTTTTTTTCAAAATTAGTCTCTTTTAGTGTTTCTTTGTTGACGTTAGGGGATCGGTAGGCAACGAAAGGAAATTTCACGAAATTTTAAAATGCAGCTTAACTTACTTAGAAGAAGTCAAGGGAATCGGGAATGGTCGGATACTCAATGCGAAAATTTTAAGCTCTTAAATATGCAAGTTTAGGCTATCTTTGGCAACACAATTGCATGCGTATTCTAACGCTGTTGTAGGAGTTAGGGGAAAGAGGGGCGCCGAGGTTTCTTACTGAAATGTTTTTTAAATTGAAATCAATTTTAAGGGCATCTTTGGTGGTTTGGTTGAAAGGGGAAAGTTCGAGTTCTTTCTTTGGAATTTTTTCGGCACCGAAATCTCAAAAACGCAATTCCAGGCGTCTTTGGTGACGTTGAGAGGTTCCCTAATGGCTTTGAAAATATTGTGAAGCCCCAAGCGGTTCTCTCCTGAAAAATTTCCGTAATTAACGTCCGACTTTGAGCTTTGTTTAATAATGTTAGGAGGAAGATGGGACAGAGAGAGGTTTCCCTCCAAAAATCATTTTTAAAGCTGAATTTCATTTTAGATTATCAGTTAGAAGGAAGGATTAGCGAACTCTCCTACTCACGCAAATTTCTAAGAAAGAAAATTTTGGGCTATCTTTGGGGACGTAAGGAAAAGGGGTGAAGAGAAGTTTTTCAAATTTAAGTTTTAAAAACGTAGTTTTAATCTTAGGAGATATAAGTTGAGAGGGGGAGGGCGAATAAGATATCTGTTTCGAAAAAATTCCAAAATTGAGGTCCTAAAAACGTAGTTTAGGCTACATTTGATCACTTTAGGAGATCAAGGACAATCAGGATTCAAATGCTATTTTCACAAATTGATATTGAAGTATCGAAGCTTTAAAAACATAATTTTAAGCTAGATGTTGAGACTTTAGAAGAGAGGGTGGGAGTTTTCTCCAGGAAAGTTTTCAGAATCGAAGGCCTAAATATATGCTTTTTGGCTGTATTTGCTACGTTAGAGGAAACGGTAGGGCTAGGGAAATTTTCCAAAATTAAGGTCTAAAAACGTATTTTTAAACATATTTGGCGATATCAGGAAAAGATAAAATATCTATCAGAAATATCAGGAAAAGAATAAGATATTAAAGCGCTCTCCCGCCTAAAAACATTTTCGCACTGTTCGACTACAGATTGGGGGTGGGAGAGGTTCCCAACCGGAATTATTTGAAACTGAATACTTTAAAACGCATTTTAGACTATGTTTAGATAAGTTGAGGGTCCAATCCAAATGTTGAAAAACGAAATTCGCTTACCTTCCATGAGGAATAGATTAACATGTGATCTGAAATTATTGGATAGATTATTTATTCGCAAAAGCGAGAAAACGGTAATGTCTTATACTTCGTTTGAAGAATAGAACTCTTGTAAAGAGTGGGAAGTCAAAGCAAACTCTGAAACATATAAAGTGTGACGAGCAATAAATTGTTTCGTGTAATATTTAACACCCCCCCCCCCTCCCTTTTTCTTACTCTTGTCACCATTTTTCCGAAGTAAAAAAAAAGGGAAAATTTTGTTTCGCGTGCAGGCTTTCAAGAAACTCTAAACTTAAAATCCTGTATTAGCTTTTTCTTATAACAAAAACTGGAAAAGTTCATTGTTTTCGTCTTCCTTAAGTTAACATCTACAGTTTAAATAACAGATTTAAAAAAAAAAATACTATGCACTTTCCCCCCCCCCCCATAATGCACTCAAAAAGACAATATCATCACCTTTCTGGGTCAGAATGGAATGTTTAAGTATTATTCTTTTAGTTTTCAATTATTCCGATACAATGACACCGCAAACGAAGAAAAGAGCGGCTCGTCAGGTAGAGAATTTCTTATTATTATCGAGTTTTCAATCGTAAATTTGAGTGTTGAAACAGGCATATTTTTCTGGGAAAGTTTGGTTTAAAATGATTTGAGCTGCACTTTTCTTCGTTGGTGGTCACTTTCTTGGAACAATTGAAAACTGCAGGAATACTTAAATTGTCCATTATGTCCCAGAAAAGTTATTTTGTCCTTTTGAGTGCTTTAAGAAGAGATTTTCTTGCTTGCACTAATATATTAAAACCATTTCCTTATTTAGAAACTACATTTAGTTCTTTCACATCAAAAGGGCCAATTTGCCGCCCCTAGAAAAGTACCGCCCCCTCCGCCCCCCTTAGCTACGCCACTGTCTATAGGATGTCTGGATGTCTGAAGGATGTCTGGAAGTCTGTAGGATGTCTGGATCTCTGTGACGCGCATAGCGCCTAAACCGTTCAGCCGATTTTCATGAAATTTGGCACAAAGTTAGTTTGTAGCACGGGGGTGTGCACCTCGAAGCGATTTTTCAAAAATTCGACGTGGTTCTTTTTCTATTCCGATTATAAGAACAAAATTACCATAAGATGGACGAGTAAATTACGAAATTATCATAACGTGGAACCGTAACATGGGTACAAGCAAATTGGCGAGAAAATTCCCCATACATCATTTGTAAATATACAGGCGAACCAAAAGACTTTTTAATTTTTCTATTACGGGCAAAGTCGTGCGGGTACCACTAGTGAGTAAATAAAAGTGAATAAATAAGAAAATAAGAGTGAATGAATGAATAAATAAGTGAATTAATAAATAAAGAAAAGTAAATGAATTGAGTAATGAATACACAATTGATTTAATAAATAAATGAATTAGAGAGTGAAATGACCAATTCACCTTTGACCCAATCACAATTGTATTACAGATTTAAAACCAAAACATGTCTACTCGCAACTAAATAAGTAATGCACTGAACCTCAGTAGATCTCAATTAGTACTTCAAATGTTGATTTCAAATAATAAACGTATCATTTTACTATATCACGAATTATTTTTGACAAACCACAAAATATTACAATATGTATATGAAATTATGATAGTGACTTGTAATTATTATATACCTTCATATTTAAAGTATTTATTTTTTTTTTAGCTAGAATTAACATGTTTAAGAACATAGTTTAAAATATTGCTAGATAAGTGGCGTACAAACTGTGAAAATACTTACCATTTCACTTTGCTCCACATTCCCCAACTATTCCGACATGGGAATCATCACCACAAATATTTAGTTCAGTACGGTTCCAATTTTTGTAGCTTTATCGCAGATGCATTAAAATACTGTCAGTTACTTAATTAGACAACGGATAAACAAATACACCACTAATAAGAATAAAACCTTTCGAATCCAATTATTTCATGCTTGACGAAATGTTAATAATTCTCGTTGGTTCGAATAATTATCCCGGATAATTCACTGGCAGTTCCCAACTAACTAAAAGTGAGGCACAAGGCCCACAATAATTTGGAGGCCCCCTTACAGGTTATACCACTTTAAGTTAATGCAAAATAACATTAAAAGTTTTCGCAGTGTTGGGGGCGTTTTGCGGGGTCTTTATCTATAGGGTCTCAGGGCCCAGTGAGTTTCACTGATGGTTGCTCACGCCTAGCGCCGCCACTTATTTTTCATATCCATTTCACAACTTAATACTTTTATAGCACAATTAAATGGGGGGGAGCATATTGCTCTACTCCCCCCCCCCTCCCGCGGACATACATTCAAAAGGAAAATAAGTCATTTAACAAACATTTCTTTTTTCAGAGATTTTTTTTAGCTTCATTAGTCAGTTTATGGGGAAAAAGTGCTAAGCATTTTTTTTTTAACAGGGCCCCTTTGGAAGATGAGGCCTCAGGCACAGGGTTAGCTGGCCTGTTCGATAATCAGGTCCTGCCAATAAGACTGGTGGTATTTTTATGGAAATACTTGTGGTAAGAAAATTTGTATGTGAGTGTGCACTTCGCGGATCCTTGCGGTTCCGTGTTGCTGGTTGGGAAGAACTGCAGCCCAAGTTTTAAATGTAAGCAACTCATAAAACCGAAACACGAACTGTTCAGACACGTGCAGTCGTAAAGAGATAGATACCACTTCTTCAGCTTCTTCCATCCCGGTTAAAACAGTCTGGTGAAAGAGACGAGGATTAGCTATCGGGTGCCTGGGGGAATCCAACACTTATCTGGTCATAAGCCGAGACTCATTTCCATCGTTTAGACCCGATGTCTCTTGCCCCGTTGGCGTCTCAACCTAACAGAATTGTCATTGCTGTCACGACAATTCCGTAATTCTATCCAACTCCCTCGCTTTCCTTATCTTCTCTGTGTCTTGATGCAACGGGACGTAATTGATTTGAATTCTCAAGGATTACGAGAGTGTTCTGATCTTTGTAATTGTTCAGGATGAGCCATCAAGGCCTGGTTTACCAATAGGCCTTTGAGGCCCGGCCTAGAGCCCCCCTATCTAGGGAAACCTCTCAAAAATTGTAGACTTTATTGAACGTCATAACCAGTGGCGCACACAGTATTTTTTCAAAGGGGAGGAGGGGGGATCAAGGATTGAAAGTCCTCCATTCTCATATCTTACTCAAACACGCATGCAAAGATATTCTTATCGTTTGTTGAAAACAAAAAACATTTTAAAAAAAATAAATAATTACTTAGAATTAATTAAGAAAATAAATTTATTAATAACAAATACTTCTTCTTCTTTACTAATAATAAAGCTGAAAGTCTCTCTGTCCGGATCTCTGTGACGCGCATAGCGCCTAAACCGCTCGGCCGATTTTCATGAAATTTGGCACAGAATTAGTTTGTAGCATGGGGATGTGCACCTCGAAGCGATTTTTCGACAATTCGATTTTTTTTTCTATTCCAATTTTAAGAACATTTTCTCGAGTAAAATTATCATAAGATGGACGAGTCAATTACCAAGTTATCATAACATGGAACCGTAACATGGGCAAGCCAATTGGCGAGAAATGCGCCATACATTATTTGTAAATATACAGGCGAACCAAAAGATCTTTTAATTTTTCTACTGCGGGCAAAGCCGTGCGGGTACCGCTACAGTAAAAAAAAATCAGAAAGCACAAGAAGAATGTATTTACTTTTCTCATAATTAAAAATAAAAACATCGAAGCAAAATCATCATTATAGAACAGTTTATGTTCACATGCTGTTCAATTTTGTAGGGAAAGGAAGAGCAAAAATTTATTAAATCTGAAACTATCGTCACCTTTGCTTGGAAATATTTTACGTACTATATACATAGAGTTATAGTCAATCAAAAAACTCAAGGGCGATGAGAGGGGTCCGGACTTTCTGGACCCTCCCTTTGTGTCCGCCACGGTCATAACAGAGTATGGTTTTTATTTGTTTGTTATGATGTTTAAATCAATAATGATGCATAAAGTGTATGGAAATGTGGTTTTTAACATCAAAACAGCCTTTTTTCTATCCAGTGCAGTCGAGTCTCAAAACCTCGGCACTCGGCAACCTGACCAAATCCAGAAAACTTGGCCACATTTTGGCCCAACGAAGAAACCCCGCGTTAAATATCTGTTGGGTGTACGCGTTCCCGATAACCCGGCATTTTCACAAACTCGGTTCACATCAGGCAGAGTTTTTGGAATTCTACTTTATTTTCTTCTGGTAGTTTATACTTTAAGTGTATTCTACTTTAAAGCATATACAATGACAAAAAATGTGCGATTGCAACTCTACAGCCCATGCTTCGATTTCACTCGTCAAGGGAGCCCCTACAGATGTGTCTGGAAGAATGTACTAAAATTTCTAAGTGTGAAACGTGGATAAATTGGAACACACGTATATAGGGGCGCAGCCGTAGGGAAAGTCAATCCTCTCTTCAACGACATTGGCCTCGACACGTGCCCTCATATGAGGTAGCGGGAAGCAAAGGGATGCAATTGGCAAAATTAAAAATTTGGAGATAACCAGTACAAATGGTAGGTGAACCTCTCCTCTGTCTTGGAGCAAGATAGTACTACTAGTAACCCTGGTAGGTGCTGCTGTACAGCATGATTTAGAAAAAAATTTCAATGAAAGCCTACCTAAGATCTGATCTTTAATCGCGTTTTACTCGAAACTTAAAATAGTCTAAAACTGAAACTTAAAAATATCCCTTTGCTTCTCACTACCTCATATATTTTCTATGTAACAAAAATTGAATCATAATTTTTCAGCACGTCTGTGGATAAAAAATATGACAAATGCAGAAAACTATAATTATTAGGTTACGTTAAATTAAATAAATACATTCGTGCTAGAAAAATGAAATAATAAATAACAACGTATATAATAGCCCAAATTGCAGATTACTGCAGACATGTGTTTCGGGTTTGTAAGGAACCTCCTTTTCAATGTGCAAAATAAGTGAGCTTACGGATGAAAAGACATCCGACTCGCTTATTTTGCTTTGAAAAAGAAGTTTCTTGTGACCCTGAAACACGCGTCTGCAGTAATATGCAATTTGTGCTATCATACGTTGTTATTTCTTATTTTGATAGTTATTAGGATTCTGTTCTATTCGTACGCCACCGCCTCCTGAAGTGCACGAGAAATCCCAAGATATTTTGTGGAGTACTGGGTCATATGTCATTAGAATATATGTACTAGAAGGAAAAATAGAAAAGGATGAGAAAGTGTTGATTTTTTTTTTTTTTTTTAAATCTCGCCTAACTAACTAAAATAAAAGTTTTTTTCTTTTACTTTGTTTTGTGCTTTTAAACTATTAATACAAACTGGCAATTGTTCAAACTTATGGATTTTTTAAAATTTTATACATTGCTATAAAATTAAACTTTTATATTTTCACGACTAAAGCAGTTTTTATTATTTTTGTTTGCCCTTCTTCTTCAACTTTGAAATTTAACTTTCTTACGCCACGTCCCCTAATTTAAAACTTCGATCTGGAGCAGATCCAATTATTTTAAGCATATTTGATAAATTAACCTACAAAATTAAAATTAAATGGTATATTAAATATTGGTTTTAGATTTACGTTATTCAACCATATAAGAGCTTAAAATTAATCATATGAAATCCTTAAACTCTTCTCTTTGAATTTTAACTTTCTTAAAAGATCAAAAAAGAAAAAAAAGAAGACTACTAGCTTATAGAATCACCTTATTTTTCTCATTGCACAATACAAAGCATTTGTAGACTTTTTTTCTCACTTTATTTTTACTCACCGACATTTTACAAAGCACAGATAGCATAAGTTGAAATGAAATTTTTGCCACAAAGAGAAGAAAATCACCCCCAAGGTGAGGCCGGTAATCGTACCTGTGGCCTACTTTACAGCACGTAGGTAGCTATCAGAGCTAGTGCTTCTGACCGATCGGTCACAAAGGCCTCCATATACTACCGTTATCACGGTATGCACATACAACTTGATCGCTTAGAAATAAGTTAATAGAGACAACTCAACACCGTTGGATAGCGCTCGCACTTCTAACTCTTGATTGAGCAGGTGGCAGCGCATTAACAAAGTGACGGGAAAAGGTTGTGTGGGGCCGTGGTAGCCTGATCGGTAAGGCATTGGACTCGGGGCCGGAGGGCCTCGGGTTCGATCCTTGGTGGTCGAAGACCCCACCGTCGTCATTAAAGGGGACTGGGCGACGTTAAATATGCTCGTGGTCTCAATGTCCTCCAAGTGAAACGATACCTCTGGGGGTGCTAGTACCAGGTAGCTATTAGCTCTTGGACTAGTTCTAAATTCTCATTAACTGCTCGATCCGGTGATGGTGCTGCCATCTATCGGTATATAAAAACAATGGAGGCAAGGCACTTAGTATGCAGTCCTCGACATAAATGCAGTTGAAGTCAGTTGTGACTCTTGAATAGAATAGAATAGAAAAGGTTGTGTAAGATACTCTATTGTGTCGGTCTCCATAACATGAACAAAATCTTGATGAGTGGATTGTTATTAAGATCATACTTCATAGGATCATAGGAGTGGTTTATTATTAAGTATCATTTACAATCAATCACAACTTGCAGGTGAATCAGGTAAGTTTATTTAATATCAATATTTAATGTAGTATTTAATTTTGATTCCAAAGGTTACAAACTACACGTTTTTCTGAAGTTTAGACAGAGTTGCAGTAAACATGAACTTATTGCAAATGAATCGTATGTTAACATGGCATCTAATATAATGTTGTTGGAAAATAAATACAGATTTTGTATTTGATTGAAATCTATTAATGACTTCGCTAATGATGTGGAGGGGCAACTTTCCTCTTTGTCAAAGGTATTGAGGCCTTGCCCCTCCACTTTCTTACTCAAAATTAACAATTGATCGAAAAATTATAGTGCTGATTGATTTATGTGATGATGTTACCTACTGCTAACTCTACAATGCAGATGGTCAACGAAAAGCTTACTGAATGTTGCAATAAGCAAAAAGCATTGTAGATGTGAGCTATTTATTTTTTATCGAGTAATTGTATGAAGTGTATAGTGTTTTGTTGGATAAAGAATTTTAAAAATGTGGTTTCTTAGAAAGTTTTATTGTGTTCGGAAATTATTTTTATCCTTTATTGAATGAGTTTACTAAAATTTTCCTTTATTTTAAAAGAAACTCTAGATAGTTTATATTCAATGAACTGCTCTGCTTCGCACAGTTGTTTGGGAATGTTCAGATTTGGATGCAGTGTGAGTAAACATTATTTCTTCTAATAGTTTTGTATGACTTATTATAGGTATTTGAATGAAAATTTTCAGTTTTTATCATCATATTTCTCATGTTTAATTTTAAAAATTTTAATTTTTTTTAATGCACTTTAACTAATTTAATATAATGAATTCATTGAATGATTACACCTCACTTTGAAATGTATTGGGGCCTTGCTCTTCCACTTTCCTGTATTCAAAATTAACAATCGATTCAAAAATTATAGCGCTGTTTGATTCATGCGCTTAAAGAAAGAACTAATATGATAAGTGTTTTATATTTTTTTAAATTAAAATGGAACTTTGAATTAGAAAGAGAGTTCTACTGTGGCCGTCCGTAGATTACTGCTGCTTTGTTCTGAGTTTTTTATTATAAATCTATAATAACGTTGTTGTTGGGGCGGTGGTGGTGTATTCAGGGGCGTGCACAGAAATTTTGAGGTCTGGCACAAATGACTTTTACGGGCTCCCTCCGTATTGCTTACCTCTAACGTACCTACATGTATTTTACCTCTCATTCTGAAAATCTCAGGCCCTTCGGGCCCGGGCCAAAAGGTATCCCTTGTCCCCCCCCCTTCCCTTACGCACGCCCCTGAGCCCTTGTAAAAAGCGAAAACATATGATGAACTGAAAATTTTGACAATGCCTAAATAATGACGTTAAAATGTAGTAATATAGCCCCATTTTTAATAAAAGGAGCCAGATTGAGGAGACGCTCCCTACCCGCATTTTCTTTGACCCCCTCCCCTTCCCCACTTTTTTGCTGCACCAGCCTCCTACGATGCAGAACTACACTAGGATTGGCATTATGGTAAAAGAAAAAACTACGGGGGGAGGGGGAGTTCTGAAGGATCTCCCCCCCCCCCCGCCAACCTCCTTGCTGCTCCTCTGCCTCTTAATGTCTTATAAAAATTTTAATGGAAATTCTAAAAATTTGTAGCTTTACTAACTAATTTCTTCATGGTTTTGTGTTTATAAATTTTAGAAGGTACACATTCATATGCATATAATTTAAACTAAAACGGCCTACTCGTGTGATAACGACATCATTCGGACTTCCCTGTTTGGGTCGTTATTTAAGGGGACAGGGGGCATAATCTCCCCTCAATTCCGCCCCTGCACGTGCGTCAAAATTGTGTCGTTTACACAAAACACTTTTTTAAAAAATCCGAGTTTTACGAGTTAGAGATTAAATTGTCTCAAACAGCAAACACAAAAGGACAATTGTGCGTCTAATATTTATCAAAATTTCTAATCTGCTCTCCTAGAGAGAGGGCTTATGCTTGTAACTCTAAATCAAATAGTACAGCTTTTCTTTATGGATATCATTAATTTTATTTTTTATTTTCAGTTCGTGCCATTTCTCTTCCTCCAGAGTAAAGAGAGATTCCGGCGGCCGTATCTGTTTTCACTCTAGCCTCTTGATTCATTGGACAGAGTGAATTCGGAGCTATTGCAAATAAAACTTAATCATGCTATTAACGTGCGCGTATTTCATGCGGCTAAGTGGTTAATTTATTGGTTAGTGGAGCGTCGTACCCGCGTTTTAAAATTTTTGTAATTTATTTTTGCGACGGGTGTTGGAAAATAGTAGAATAAAGACTGCTAAATGATTAATCAGGGGCACTAGTGCAGCCAGAAAAACCTTCTGGAGGGGTTTTTTTGACCAAAAATACCTTCTGGGGGAGGAAGGGGGTCAAAAACACCTTCTGGAGGGTTTTTTTTAATCAAAAATACAGTCTGGAATGGTTTTTTGATTAAAAAATACCTTCTGAAGGGGATTTTTTGATTAAAAAAAACCTTCTAAAGGGTTTTTTTTTTAAATCTAAACAGCCCTTCCATATGCATAAACTACTGTATTCAAGTTTGTATTTCTGTAAAAGCCAATGCCTCTAGGGGGGTGTAACCCCCAAGCCCTTCGCTGCGTCACTGATCAGGGGTGATAGTAGACTCAAGTAAAAAAATCTTTCTGAAGACAGGGGGAATTTTTCGGAAATTATGAGGAAGCTCGACCCCTCCCCCTCCCTCCGTAAAAACTCTTCAAATATGCATATAAAAATCATTGAACAAGAAAAAAAACCATTTGAAAAGTTTTTTTTCAGATAATTTTTCAGTTTTAGAATGTTTTGTCAGCCTAAAATTTTTGCAAACAGCAATCCGAAAATCTCGGAGTTTTCGGATCACAAACACCCCTGCGAATTTTGTGCAACTTTTAACATAACAGCTCAAAGAGGAGGTCAAGTTATAGGAATAGGTATGAAACGATCCTCTCTTAGAATCAATCCCGCATTAGAACCATAAGACTCGCTCTATGTTGCCAATCCTACTGCAGTAATACACGAATGCATATAGCAGGGGTGCCCACCTGGGGTAGGGGGTCATGGCGTAGACTGCACCATTGCAATTTTTAGAAGGGTTGTTTTGGGGGGTATTTTTCTGATTTTTGAATTAGGGGGGGCTCTTGATTTTGGGAGGGTCATCTCGATATTAAGGGAGGTGCGTCCTTGCCCTTAAGAGGATGGGCACCAAGGACGTCCACACACAAAATTTCAGGGGGTTACTCAAAAATATTCCCCATGGTCTAGCAGAATATTTTCCCCATAGAAAACGAATTTTAGTACAAATTAGAGATATTTAAATTTGACATTTTTAATAACGTATTCATTAATGGCTGGAAAAAAGTTTTTTATACATTTTTGCAAAGAAAAAGCACTAAAAGCAAGGAATTTCTCTTTTCTAAGGGGGTCTTGAGCCCCCCCTTGCCCCCTATATGGGCGCCTTTGTTGGGCACCCCTGCATATAACACCTAAACACACTGTTGTATTTGGAGAGGAAAAATACTTGGAGGTACTCACCCTGTGTTCTCCATTTGGTGGGGGGAGGGGGGCTCACCAAAATAAAAGGTGGCCCAATTTCCATTACATTTGCATCATTTTTTTCATAAAAAATTCAAACATTTTGGCGAACGGCGGCCCCCGTGTTATCCCCTTCCCAAATACAGCACTACACATTTACACCTTGTATCAATCACGGGCAACAATATTGGAACAACTCAAAAAAGGAAACAAATCAAGATTTTCTTTTTTTTTTCTAGCTTTTACTTATTCCAACTTAGCAGATTTATTCTGGAGAGCTGTAATGCCTTCCTCCCTCCCTCCCCAAATGATATGTTGTTACACTTTAGACTTATTCCTTTAAACGCCTGGCTTCCAAAAAAAAAAAAATTACTAGTATTTTACTTGTTAACAAAGAGTAGTCTGCAACAGATACAAATTTTAAATTATCGAGTTTTCTCGAATTGTCTGCGAACAAAAAAATTGCTATACTAACCGTGTGAAGGGCTTGGTATTTCTTAAATTTTGCTTTAAAAAATGTTAGAATTCTACCTGTATGTAACTTAGAATTTAAAAATAAATCTATCTACACGTTAAAAAAATTCATTTTCTCTTCTAGTACCAATATTTTAAACGTGAAACTTTAGAATATCAGAACAAAAAAGAATATATTTTAGCCTTAAACATGCATGTGTTTTATTCAAACCTTTTCCCTTTGCAACAGTTTAACGTTCGTCCATGCTGGGGTGCTCACCCCCCTAAGTGCAATGGCGCACCCACCTAAACTTTGCGAAGAGCCCTCAAAGAATCTCCTCAAAAAGCAAGAGCTCCCCAAAAAAGTGAAAAATATCCCTAAAAACAACGTATTCTTTTTTAAAGCCAAAATATATCATCTTGGGGGAAAGTTGCCTCCCTGGAGGACTTTTAAGATGTGGTTGCCCCACACTTACACTATATATGAGCAAAAGTATTGGAACATTTCCAAAAATTCACATCTTTACGGATTTCTCGAGAAATAAAAGACCAATTACTCTGTAATTTTTTTCACATAAAAAGTATACTCTAGATGTCATTTTCCAATAACAATTAAGTCTGCTATTCATTTAGGGGACCAGCAACAAATTGGTGAAACAAAAAAAAAGGTTTTTGATCTTTTTTCATTGTAAATAGCTGGGAATAAGCTATAAATATCTGAAATAAGTTAAAATCCTACCTAAAATTTATTTTTATATTTTCGTGAATGTATCTCTTACCCATGGAGATATAAGCAGCTCTTTCAAAAGTGCTTTTTTTTTTTTTTGAAGGTTTTTGGTTCATATCATGCAGAGTTTTCCGTCAAACGTTACTAAACTTTCAAAATATTTGACAGCATATTAGAGAAACATAATAATAAAATTTGAAGATAAAATATTGAATATTTAAGGAAATATGAAAGTTTAAAGCAATTATTTTTTCACTGCGCATGCCGGAAAGATAACAATTTATAACCTACATAATCAGAAGCCCAGATACATCCTGCATCTTATAAAAAATTTCCACCTTGATATCTTTAAAATCTAAAAAGTTATCAGCGATCTAATGAGCCGAATTTCTTTAATTCTTGGATAGGCGACGAATGGTAAGGGGCCGTTCGCAAACAGGCAACACTTTCCTGCTATCGTTGCAGAGTGATTCATGATAAGAACGATTCGTTGTCTAGTCAAAAATTATTAAAATTCGACTCATTAGATCGTTGATAACTTTTTAGATTTTAAAGATATCAAGGTGGATTTTTTAATGAGATGTAGGAAATATCTGGACTAATGATTATGAAGGTTATTAAGTACTATCTTTCGCGCATGCGCAGTGATACATTAATTGCTTTAAACGTTCATATTTCCTTAAATTTTCAATATTTTATCTTCTAATTTTATTATTATGTTTTTCTAATATGCTGTCAAATATTCTGAAAGTTTAGTAAAATTTGACGGAAAACTCTTTGTGATATGAGCCGAAAACCTTCAAAAAAGATTCGCATTTTTGAAAGAAATATTTATATCTCCGTGAGTACATGACATACTTTCACGAAAATATAAAAATTAATTCTAGATAGATTTTTAACTTATTTCTGAAATTGATAGCTTATTCCCAGCAATTTACAAAGAAAAATAATCAAAATCCTTTTTTTTTTTTGTTTCCTCAATTTGTTGCTCGTCTCCTCTAAATTAATAGTAGACTTTAATTTTTGTTGGAAAAAGGTGGCTGGAGTATACCTTTTACGTGAAAAAAATTAAAGAGCAATTAATCTTTTACTTCTCGAGAAATCCATAAAAATGTGAATTTTTGAAAGTGTCCCAATACTATTGGTCATATAGTGTATGTATTGAATACGAGAAAACTTGGAGAACTGTTATTAAGTCAACGTAGCAGTTGGACAACGTGTCAAAACAAGGGCGATGTTACCTTCAGCATCGACTGCAGCAACAGAATTGAAACATTAAAACCAAGGACCTTTGAATACTTAGACAAATAGGTTACCACTGGATCACTAGAATGGCGATGCACATAGTAGTTTGTAGTTGTTGTTATTGGTTTGGAGCAGGGCTGAAGTGCCGAAGTTGAAAATGGGAGGCTCCGAGTACTGCAGTTTTAGAGCCTCCGACTCCTTTGCCTCAAACTCAGTTCGACTCTAGTTCTAGTAGAGTTACGGACCCGAAAGGAAAATGGTCGACTCCGACTCTTAGAATTTTAAAGCCTTCGACTCCCATTCCGACTCTTTTACCTTAAAATCAATCCGACTCCGACAACGCAGCCCAGTTTAAGGGACTCAAGCTCCTTTCGCATAGCGACGAGATTAAGGGGCTCATTCAACTTTATTTTGTTCGATTCGATCTACTTCTATCTACCAGCGAGCATAGCGAGAAATTTCCTTCTGGGGGGAGGGGGGAGGGCAAAGGAAATTTCTGGCTGCGCGATTGGTAGACGCAGTTGATTGCATTCGATTCTATGGAATTCCGTTCCCCTCCTGAAAAAGCGAGGCCCCCGACGGAGAAGAATCCAACTTTGGCTTCTGTGGATGGTAGCATCTTTGGTAGCACCACCTCCACAGTTTTGGTATATCGTGATGAGGAGGTTTAAAATTTCTCCATGAGTTCTATTCCCACTGCCATGGCAGGGGTGACCACCCAGGGGGGGGGGTTATGGCGCAAAGTGCGCCATTGAAATTTTTAGGGGGGTTGTTTTGAGGGATATTTTTCTCATTTGAGGCTCTTACTTTTGGGGGGAGGTCTTCTCGATGTTTAGGGATGTGCGTCCTTGCTCTTAGAAGGGGAGCCCCTGGATCTCTAACGATAGCAGGGTCCCTAACGATAACCCCTGCCCATGGTTATCGTTAGAGACCTAGATGAACTTGTTGTTTCTGTAAATGGAATATAATTGAATATGCGTTTTCTCATATTCGCAGAATAATTCATCCTTAACCAATTTGCTTCAAAACAAAGTCCACATTCCTTTGCCTGAATTTCCATAGTTAGTCCAGTCCTCCTCTTGATCTGTTGCCAGGAGCAACAAGAAGCGCCTTGTTTCCTTTTTTTCTGACTCCGGTGTATCCACGTACAAAAGAGAAACAATCCAATCCACGCAGATGCTTCTCGAGTTTTAACAAACAGCGGACAAAAAGCGAACCAGCGAAGCTCTTTGTTTACACTTAGCTCCTACACCGACCGAAGTTGTTACTGTGGAGAACTTCCTGTTATGCGATACACGATTTACATTAACTCGCCGAGCGCAATAATAAAATTGACTAGGAATAGAAAGTAGGGGCATAAAGCATCGCGAAGACAGATGCGGCATTTTTCCTTCTCTGCTTTTTGCTCAGAGGATGTTCATTAAAGAGGCCGACTGGTGAAGTATGGGCGCAATCGCCGCTGGTTAATGCGTCGTTATGGTTTTATTGAGCTATATGCTGAGTGCTTTATGTAAGTGAAAGTAATTTTGCGTTCTTTATGTGTAATAATATTGCTGAACCTGTATTGGTGAGTTTTACTGGTGGGAACTGTATATTCGATAAATACAAGAGATGTTCTGGAAAGCAGTATTGTTATGGTTCTTTCACAAGGAAGTTTTATTACAAAGAGAAACAACTTTGAATGAAAAATGCTGAAAAAAAAGTAACACAAATAAAAGACAAACACATTTTTCTAACGTTTTTTAATTGTGAAGGTTTTCTTCTTTTTATTTTTTTATTTCAGTCTTTAAACAACCTTTTTAAAAAACAGAGATAACGAAAACAGGGGTTCAGCGAGAGGAGGAGGGAGTTGACTTATCGACTCCAATTCTTGCCATATTCCCAATCCCAGTACAGCGAAACCTCTGTAAGTTGACCACCTGCGGCTGGCGCACGACCAGTGCACGCTGATCCACCTGCGGTGCACTACTTTAGTGGTCAACTTAGACAGGTGGTCAACTTACATTGGTTGATATATATGATAAGGGCTAATTCCGTGCCTGAAAAAAGCAATCAACTTAGACAGGCGTCCAACTTACAAGGGAGGTCAACTTCTCAGGTTTTACTGTACGTTAATATAGGCATCTGATGCCGATGCTAATATAGGCAAAAGATGCATCTGTTATGCAAAAAGAAAAAAAGACGATATGGAGTAACATCCTCTGTCTAAATGTAAATTGCTGCTAAATTTGTCGTAAGTCATCGTTCTAAAAGTAAATCACTACCAAATAAGGCAAGTGTCATTTGTGAAAGTAAATCACTGAAAAATTTGCCTACAGTCATTGGTCTACGACAGGGCCGAAATTTTAAAATTTTCCAGGGGGGGGGGTGGAGGAGCAAAGGGTTTGTGCTCAATTCAGTTTTCGGGGAGAAAACAATGAAATGCGCATAAAAATGACTAATTTCATCTTTCTAAAACCTAGAAGGTCAATCCCCTGATCGCATAAATGACCTTGTCCTGGTCTGATAGCTAACTGCTGCCAAATTTGCCAAGAATCATCAGTCTGAAAGTAAATTGCTGCCAAATAAGCCTAGAGTCATTGGTTTAAAAGTAAACCGCTGCCAAATGAGCTTAGAGTCATCTGTAAAAAAAAAAAAAAAAAAAAAAAAAAAAATCCTTCCTTCCATTCCGGCACTTACTACTATCGTATTAACCCGCACTAGCTGGCATGCCGCAAAGTTCGGTGGTCACCAGATTTTCAATAACACTTGCCTGGTCCTTTCCGGCATGCCGGAAAAATCGAGGTTAGGAAAAGAAATTAATACTATAAAAAATATATATTCAACTTAAAAATGATTACAAAATCTATACCTATCTTATTGTATTAATCAACAGTTTAATTTTGTAAAAAAATTTACTAAGAATGTCATTTTATTCTAACTAGAAAAATATTGTTTAATAACGAATAATTTTATGAAAATTAAATTAAAACTAAGCAAACATTTCAGCAGTAAGTTACCGCCCCTAAATCAGTGCTAAAGAACTTACCATAACTATTCAATAATTAAAAATCAAACATGTCTCTCTAAAAGGAACCGAAAATAACTTATTTAAAAAAATTACGAACAAATCGCAGTAACAATGATTGCTTCTGAATTGGTTACTTTACTGGCATATATGTAATTAAATAATGACCTACCATAAAAACAAGCACATATTATATGCAAAACACATTTTTTTTGAAAGAATTACTTTCGTGATTTATTTATTTTTTTCCTTACAGTAGTGGTACTTTCTGATTGGAGCTGAATGTGGAGATTTGTTTTGTCGCAAAATTAACCTCGAATTATCCGGCATGCCGAAAAATTCGAATTTCCCGGCATACTGGTCAATCTCGCTTTTTTTCCGGTATGCCGGCTAATGCGGGATAATAAGGTAATTATTTCGTCATTTGTAATTATCGTCACATAATTTAAGATTACCATTCGATGATGATAGGAGACGATGCACATTATTTTTTTTCTACATCTAGCCGATTTGTTTGTCACTTTTTACATCAGAATTATTTCAAAACTGGTTCATAATAATGAACCTAAAAAAATAAAATAATAATAAAAAGAGAACTTTATCTGAAAACTTTTTGTTTTCTATAAAATCATTAATGCCAATTAGTATACTATAAATTAGTGCCATATTATGAAACGCTCCATAGGAACTTTATTAGAAAATTGCACTTGAATGATAGACTCTTATCACTGTTATTGTAAACATTCGATAAAAAAATCTAAGCAGAAATATTGTTTTCTTATATATACATAAAATGCTGAGCCAGCAATCAAGAAAGTTAGAAAAATTTGGTTTTTATTTGTTTGAAGAATAAGATCTCTGTCGTTAATGTCATTTCACCGTCAAGGAAACATCAAAGATATATTAGGAAATCATTTCATCAAAGGCGCCATTCGTATCTTGTAACTGTAACTTGATAAATGGAGACAAATTAGTCTTCATTTATCTTGCTTCATCCAAGAAAAAGAAATCAATATCCCAATGAAAAATAAATCTAAGAATTCAAGGAACTGATATTGGTAAGGCGGCTTTTTTTATTTGAAATTTTTTTTCTTCATTTATTAGGTCCTTACCAAAACAACGCAGGTAGGGGTCACTGTGACCTTCTAAAAATTTCCTAATTTTTTCTGATGATTCGCAAAAATTATCATTATTCAGCAAAATTTGGAGTTCGATTCGGCAAATTGAGAATTCCCGCACTTCCAAAAATTTAAGTTCGAGCGCCCCTACAACAGTGATTGACCTAATCTAATGTAAATAGTTTTCCTTTGAAAGTATTTGAATAACCTAATCTTTTTATGTTTGACAATATGTTTGAAGACTTCTATTTATTGAAAGTAAATTGTAAGTATTTCTTGCTTTGACAATAACTATCAAAAAAGATGTAAAATATGAGCATCTTCATCAATTTCAATTCTCAACCTACAGTAATCTTGATAAAATGTTGTTAGACATCTCGGGAGAAAAACAAGATAAAACAATTGAACGTAAACGTAAATTAAACTCTTTATTTAAGAATCTATAATGTGAATGTTAATAATCTCAATCAAATTTTTTAATGAAAGCAACATTTTAAATCTACGAACTTACACACAAAACACCATGCATGTGTAATGTGTATGTACATGTTTTTGTAAAATACCAAAACCTAGTAAATGTCAACATTCGCCGGTGAACATCAACACTGACCTAGCAAAGCCTTAGGTGAAAGACCGAATATTTCTGGTGAATCATTGGTGACAGTTAACATTGTCCATCTCTTCGATCTTTCACAGTAACACACGTATATATTATACAATTTTCAAAAAATTACATTTTTGCTATTGATAGATAACGAGTTACCTTATCCATTGTCTCCGCTTGAAATATTTTCTTTTTAAAATTTTATTTCGTTGCAGAAAACATTTCTATTACACTTGAAAGTAAAATGGTTTTCGAAAACACCATCTTGAGTACAAAATATTAGCAAATGTATTTTAAATCATTAAGTTCTAATATTAGCCTAGTAAACTTAGGATTTTTTGCACCACAAATTTATAATTAAGAAATATTTTTAGAATTAATTCCTCATAGCATGTAGAGTAAATTCTAAAAAGTCCCCTAAGATCTCATGTGAGCTTCCATCCAAAATGGCGGATCAAAGATGGCCGCCTAGTACTTTTTGTTTTCCTTATAACTCGGTCAAAAATGTAGATTTTTCAGTTCTAAAAAACCTTGTATGTTCTAAAAGTAATATTGTTTCGATATATACCCTAAAATAACCAATAAAAAAGTTCAAACAATTATTTTGACATTAAAAGCTAAAATTTCTATTTTCTACGTAATATGCAGCAGAACAAACAAACTACTGAAATAAAGAATGTTTTATGGCATTCCTTTTAATATATGAACTGTCAACTGATTGATATATTCCATTTATTGAATAATCAAGTATATTTTATTCCATTTCTGAAAGAAATCTTGCTATTTCTAGCTTTGGAATGAGAATATGATGAGAAAAAAAAAGTGACCTTAAAATGAATTTTCAAAAAAATTGCAGAATATCATTTATTTAGTACTTTAAAAACTGATAGACAATATATTTTTTAAAAGCACGTGAAATATGTGGGTCATTCTCCAGAAAACGTAACTTTTGAACGCAAATATTTTTCAATTTCGAAACCTTTTGTTTTCTTTTTCTTTTTCATTCTTACATGAAAATGGCACCTTCTAGAAGTAACCATAAACAGTGGCCCAGCTAAGTTCCAATTATTTTACTCATAAATTAAGAAAAAAAAAAACAATGCCTTGTTCACGAAAATATAAAAAAAAAGAAGAAAAATTTTATCTTTAAAAATAGAGGCTAATTTAATATCAAAGTAGTAATTTTGTTGATTGTACAACCAATCAGCTACTTTAATGATTAGTGGGAATATAATATTAAGCCCTCTTAATTAAAGTACGGCTTAATTAGTAGTTATGTTAAAAATAATATTTGGTAAATTTGAGGATATACTGGCAATTTATAATTTTGGTAGAATGCCTATTATTGATGTGTTTCCCCTCTGTCAGTCATTTTCACGTCAGAAATAATGACATTAATAAGGCTTGTCACGGAGGTGAGGATCTTTCCCTTAATATAGGCCTAAAAGATAAATTTTTCACGGAAAACTTTTTTTCATCGCTGTTACAATCAGCACATGTTAAGCATATGGAAACATGTTCACTTCTTCTTTTTTTTTTCATTAATTGACATCCCTGAAATTTGAGTTCACTGAGGTGAGAAGTCAGAATAACCACACTAAGTTTTTAAAGCAAAATCTATCTTCTTGTTTTTCGACAAAAATCTCACAACTTCAACTATGGCTGAAAATAAACAAGGGGGCTTCCGTGTATCATGGAAAATAAAATTTGGTGTCATTAGTGCCACTTGTTAGTGAGGAATGGCATTTTTTGTTCAGGTAACGGAGGTGAGAGTTTTTCGTGTGACATGACTACTTATCCTAAAAAAAAGAGCTAAAATACAATATTAAAAAAATAAATGTACTTTAACAATTAGTATTTGAGACACTTGTGAAAGGAATTATAAATAAATAAGCATATACTTTTAATTAAACAAGTTATTAAGCAACATTAAGTCACACAAGGTGTGTGACATGCTACGGAGGTGAGAATTCACATGTTGTGAACCAAAAATATACTAAAATAAAAATTATTATTAAAAAGTTGTGGGCAGGTTTAAATAGATATATTTTTGATGAAATTAAAAAGCAATGTTAAATGAATTGTTCCTTAAAGTTTTTTTCTGTAAAAGGCATGTGACAGAAAAATTACACTTTTTCGAAGAATGACCCAAAAAAAGAAAAGATAGTAATGCCAGTAAAAATCTGGGAGAAAAAAAAGCATCAACATTCAATATCATCATCCTCATCTTAGAAACTGTGCACATAAATTGAATTTTTACATGTTTCACCAAAACAAAGCATGCAAAACTTGGAACATTAAAGGTCTGCGTTTTCATTGGCATCTAGATCACAGTCTCACATAATTACTGTTTATTTGTAGTCACAAAACATTAACTGAGGACAAGGGCGCCCATATAGGGGGGCAAGGGGGGCTTGAGCCCCCCTTTTAAATTAGAACTTCCTTGTTTTTAGTACTTTTTTCTTTGCAAACATGTAAAAACATTTCTTCTCCAGCCATTAATGAATAAGTTATTAAAAATGTCAAATTTTAATGATTTTAATCTGTTCAGAAATCGGTTTTCATGGGAAAATATCCTGTTAAACCATGGTTAAAATATCTGAGCCCCCCTCCCCCCGTTACAATTTTGCATATGGGCGCCCATGACTGAGGAATACCTTCGGAAGCTTCGGGAAGTGACAAGAGCGTTGTGAACAGTCCACTTTCTTTCATAACACATCCCTATTTAATTGGATTCATGTTTTTCTTTAGCCACTGTTGTACTTTTGGATAAACACAAAATGGATGCTGTGAAGCAACTGCAATTGTGGATGGAAGAGTTGCCAAGCTTTAAATTTTGAAGTAGGAATTTTGGTCACTTAATTATTATAGCGGTTGTATCGTAAGATGTTCTAGAAAATTAAGTGTCACTCCCACCAAAAAGATGTTTCAGCAACAATTCTACAACCTGGGTGACCTTTTCTGGATGGATCAAACAGAAATCACTGAGCTGTGAGACCAGAGAAAGCACTTTGAGATGTTCCTTTAGCAACTTGAAAGCTCAAGATTTACCTTTTCTGAATATAGCTAATGTGGAGTCGGAGTCGCATCATGTGACTGCGTGGAGTAAAAGAAGAGGATCCTTCAAGAGGCCCAAGGCTTCCTGTACCTTCAATATATTGTAACATTTTTCTTTGTATTTAATTGGTTTGGGGGTAAAAAATACAGTAATGTTCCAGACATATCTCTTTCACTTAGAATCGGGAGCAGATCTGTATCAGTACCTATTACTGCGACTAGTCTGGAACTGTTCCGGCATGTTTTTATTGCAATTGAGCAAATTAATACATTGGCTTCCCTATCCATTTGTACAACAGTCATTTTTCCTAATCGGAAGTATTCCATCATAATCTGAATTAATCTTGGTTTGTTCTCAGAATTTCGCAAAAAGTTAGTCTATATAGTCGTTCCCACTACATTTTCTTGAAAAAGCAGTAGTCTCAGACATTCTCGACATTACTCTTTGTTTATCACCAATATGGATCAGCAGATCCATTAGAAACCACTGCTTCACATAAAAAGAAGTTTTTTCTGAAGACACCTGAGTATTTGAGGCATATGTCTTTTTATTATACGAGTATGTCTGTCTCGTCCCATGCCAATACACGCATAAGAAATCCTTCATTAATGGACAAAGAGATTGGTGATGGGGGCTTAACAAAAGTCCCTACTGCTTCAATGACAGCTCCACGCTTGTGTTTTTATCCTTTCTCAGAGAAACCCAACCAAAAAGCGAGGGTAGTTGAGGGGCTAATTCATATTTGAAATATCTCGTAAATTATCGTTTGACTTGAAAACAGCAGCATCCTGGTCAAAAACAGTGGAAGACTTAACAGAACTTTCATTTCTTAATAATAACATCTTCTTTCTTCTGAAGTATAACTTCCCCAAAAGAACGTCCTAAAGTTCAAGGCAGTGAGTGAGCTTTCACCGACATTTTTTCCATTGTCACATAATTATATGGAAACATAATTTTAAAAAATCATTCTTGAGTAACTATTTGCTACCTAAAATGCGTAAAGAATACCATTTTAAGGTAACAATGATCTTTTTATTAAAAATATTTTTTTAACAATTTTTGAAGAATTTCTACGTTACTGTGAGTGTTTTTTTTTTTTTTTTAATTTTAAATTCACTTAATATTAGAAAAGGAATTTGGAGCTACTTTACTGTTTATGGTAGTTTTAAAGAGCTGAACAGATCAACATTGAATTTTCACAGCGTAAATTTTGCATTTCAGACCAAAAACACCGTTTTGTAGATAATATATGTTGGTAGCTCTTTTTTTTTTTTTTTTTAATGGAAAAATGTCGGTAAAACACAAGCACCAATTCAAACATACATATCATTTTTTAAAACTGAAAAATAACAACTATTGACCAATGTATGAGGGAAAATATTTTTTAAAAAATACGCCAAAAAATGTTAAAAATTATTTATTTTAGTAGCTTATTTGTTCTGCTGCATGTTACATAGAAACACAGAATTTTCAGTTTTTGTTGTCAAAACACATGTTAGAAAATTTTTATTGGTGTTTTTAAGCTATGTATCGAAACAATATTACTTCTAGAGCCAACAGTTTTCTTTTTTCTTTTTTTTTTTTTCAGAACTGAAAATTTTTCATAATTGACCGAGTTATAAGAAAAACAAAAAAAAACTACGCGGCCATCTTTTATCCGTCATTTTGAATAGAAGATCACATGGGAACTTAGGGGACTTTTCAGAATTCGTTCCACACATGTTCAGGAACTAATCCTGAAAAATTCAGCCAATTATGAATTTGTGGTGCATCGACCCTATTTTTGGCCTAAATTTACTGGGCTATATTAGACTTGCCTAACAACAGTATCCAGTACCTGTGTTTCCTTTTGCTATTTCATTATTGAAACACTGATTTCTCTTTAAACAGTACTCAGGCTCACCCCTCGGGCATTTCCCAAGACAGTACTACAAACCTAGGACCATCCGGGCTGATTCTGGACCTGTGGTAAGCATATTTATAATTTCATACTGCAATATAGAGTTTCTTGTGATTTCATTGAACTTGAAAAAGTCAAGTTCGTCCAAAATATTTTGGAGAGACTGCTTCTCGTTTCAGACCTTAATAGTGAAATCGGGATTTTTTCTCCATGAAAAGAGGAAAGGTTAAGGATAACAAAAGCTTACAAACACTTTTCATTAATTTTAAATTAATAAGGAACTAAATTACACCCCAACGAATACTCATAAGTTCTGAGTTTGTCTATTAAGTTTACTTGATGTGCAATGTGCATCTCCTGTTTACAGTTGACTTTTTATTTTCTTAAAAATTACTATCTTGTTTCATTCGTTTTGTTTATTTTTCAGTTGTTTTGCTTGCACAAATAATAGTGTATGTTAAGTGCTATCGCATTGAATAAAGAATATATATATAGTATATATTAAGTTTACAAATAATAAAAAATCAATATACCTGGTGAATTGCTAACATGGTATTGAACTTTCATTAGCAACTTTTTGTCTATTAACGTCGTGTTTACGAAGGAAATGCGATGAACCAGCTTAAAATGGGCATTTCGATGGCACGCGTTTACACGAGTAGGCAAAAGCTCAAGTTTGAGGAAATCTCGTAAACGAGCTACACATTTCATTGCAATTGACTTGAAATTATACGTCAGAAGTTGTCATCGCTTTTGGGCAGTCTTCCTTACATTCATGTTTCACTCAACTATGATGTTTGCTCCTGTGATTTTTTTTTCTTTTACGTGAAGAGTATGGTTGCAAAAGTATTTATCTCCCCCCCCCCCAAATAAATAAATAAATAAATAAATATATATATATATATATATATATATATATATATATATATATATATATATATATATATATATATATATGGAACAATTCACATATATGTCGCTGCAAAAAGATATGAAATACATCAACTTTTCTTGTTTTATTTAAAACCATTTACGAGACCATTTCGAACCTCTTTGACTCCAACAGATTGTTGAAAATTTTGCAATAAAATAAATTATGAAAACAACGCATTTGCAAAAAATAATGGGAATTGGAGACACCTGCTTTTGCAGACGCTTCAAGAAAAAGGGAAACATCACCCATCAATAACCTCTGTGTATGGAAACAATAACTGAACAAACCAACTAGTCCGGTCAATTTAGACAATGGAAATAACAAAAATTCCGGGAAAGCTAAATTTTTGTAGAGACCTTGGGTTTAGCATTAAAAATAAAGTGTCAAAAGTCCCCGTTGATCCCATGTGCGCTAAAAAAGTTATTCGGGGTCAAAGGTCAAAATTTTAGGGTTTTTTTTTTTTTCTCAAAAACGGTAAGTTTTATCGAAAAGTACCTCAGACCAAAGTTGTAGATCTCAAAATTCTCTATGAAAATGGTCCTTATGATTTTTATCTCCAAGACCAAACTATTTCCCAGATATTGTGTACTCTCAAAAGACAGCCAGTCACTTACAGAATCCCCTCTACTCGCATGGCCTTGAATAACATCTAGCTATTCTAATCCGTGTGGCTTCGTTCCCATACCCAGGAGTGCCCAACCCACTAAGGGCAAGTGCGCACCCCTCAATATCGCGGAGCCCCCCCCCCCCCTCAAAAGCAAGAGCCCCCCTCCAAAAACTGAGAAAAATACCCCTCAAAACAATCCCCCTAAAAATTTCGATGGCGCAGTCTGGGCCATGACCCCTTCTAGGTGGGCTGACGTACATGCTTCTTTTAGAGTTAAACGTGCAATTCGAGTGAATAAACGTATTTATTACAAGCGTCTACTGTTTGTGCTGATCGATATTTAAGAAAAATGTCACAATTTTGCTTTATTTGCAACAAACTTTTGACTGAAGGTGAAACTGTTGTGCTGGGCAGTCGTGGAATGCCAACTTTAATCGATGCAAGTGTCGGGAAAAGTTATAAGAATGCTTATTATTTAAGAAGTCAAAAGTCCATTACAATTCGCGTGAATTGCAGAAAATCATACACCCGGAAAAGTTCAACCTCTGCAGCAGCGTGAGGATTTAATTCCAAGGCCAAATTCTTCAAATGTAAGTCCTCCTCGTACTGTAGCGCGATTAAGTGAATTTGAATCTAGCTTTTGTTTTCAAAAACACTGCTTATTTTGTGGCTGTGAAGCGGATGAGGAGGCTGAGAAGAAGAAAGCGCAGAAATATTCATAAAGCAGCGACTAAATCATACTCAACATTAAAACGTGCAAGGGCAGCTTTTGACACACCTCCGAACGATCTTTAGCTAATTTTAAAAGGGATTCTTTGAATGCAAGTGTAGAAAATTTAAGAATTTTTCTGCGATAATTCTGTGTTTTGTTCTTCTCAGCCTCTTCATCCGCTTCCTCGCCACAAAATAAGCAGTGTTTTTTACAACAAAAGCTGGATTCATATTCACTTAATACCGCTCTAGTACGAGGTGCACTTACTTTTGAAGTACTGGACATGTTCATTAGGGTGGATTGAAAAAAAATCAAAATCTGATAAACGCTAAGTAATAACCCGGAAAAGTTGCCTTTTGTAGAGATATTTGGTTATGCAAAAGGATTTCGACCCCAAAAAATATCTTGAGGTGTCGCTCCGTCATGAAGTTGATCATAAATGCATAAAAACTGGAAAAAGTTACAATAATTTCATCAAGTATCAAAATTTGATAAATTTGATGCTATCGCTCTTAAGAGCAGACTTTTTGTGTAGATTGCGCATTGCATAAGATCATTTTAATAATAAACTGTATTTTAAAGTTCCACACATGCGTTGAATCTTGAATTTGACCAATATAGTGTCAGAATTGATTAACACAGTGTTGCTCCGTACCTAGAGAAAAAACATTAGAAGTTATGATTTGTAAAAGTTTGTTTTCATATTAATTAATTCTCCTATAGATACAGAAAAAAGATCAATAAAAGCATTTCTTAACTAGTAAAAAAAAATGTTAATTCTCCACTTAGCCCATAACTTTGGCTCAAAATGTCAAATTTACCTATGATAGAGAACAAAGGTTAAGTATAAAAATTTTAAAATATAAATGTGGCTTGCAACAGCCCACATAAGTCACCCTTTAAAACAAAAGACGTTGCTAAAGAAACTTTAATGCGTTTGGAGCCTTCAAACTGTAACCACGTTGATCACAATAAAACATAAGTTTGGCGTGCGAGTTGAACTATTTTGCTTCTCATAATTTTCAGTCTTGATTGAAATTGTGGCTTGATGGTATTGTGGCTTAATATTTCTAAATTCTAATCTGAATCGAATAAATCCATCCCTTTTGGTTAGACAACAAATTGTACCTGACACTTCTTTCTCTTATTTTACCTATCGTCTCGCTGCTTTAGTATGACATGTGAGGTTTTGAAAGCCATACTACTCAGTAGGTACGCCATCAAGCAATTTCTTTCAAAGTTTTATCGAAAGTCCCCTTTTTGAAAGAGGGAGCTGCCGAGTTTTACCAGTTCTGCTTATCAATGAGCTCATGGTATTCTCTCAGCTGCAAAATTGAAATCTGGAATTATAAATGTTCTTTGTCCATCTTCGAACTGGTCGTCGTAATCCGTCTCGAAACAAGTTCTCTGATGGTCATCCGCAATACCTAGTGTTACATTTTTTAGATTCTCAAAGTAACCAGTTTGCAGAACAAGAGCTGATGATCCAAACATAACACGATGACAAGTTTGAAGAATTCGATTGTACAGCGAAAATTTACAATTTCAGATTTCAACTTGAGTTCTTTGATAAGCAGAAGTGGGAAAACTCGGATCATCTTCTTAAAAAAGGAATATCAGACAAAACTTTGAAAGAAATGGTGCTTGATTGCGTAACTATTGAATTACATGATTTCTAATACCTCACGTTATACTAAAGCAGTGAGACGACGCGCAAAATTAGATGAAGAAGCGTCAATCACAGTTTGTTGTCTTACCAAGAGAGATGGATTTTAGAATCTAGAAATCTTAACTACAATGTATCACTAAGGCCAAACATTGTCAGGAGTCAAGATAATAATGTGACTCGCCAGCCAAACTATGTTTTATTGTAAGAAATGCGGTTACAGTTTGAGAGCTCAAAAAACATTTAAAGGGGTTGGGGGGTTGTTTAGAAAGGTATTTTTCTCAGTTTTTGGAGAAGGCTCTTGTTTTTGAGGGGGAGGGGCTCTACGATATTGAGGGGTGCGCCCATGCCCTAAGTGGGTTGGGCACCTCCGGGTACGTGAACGATGCCACACGGACTAGAATAGCCAGATATTCTTCAAGACCATGCGAGTAGAGGGGATTCTGTTAGTAACTGGCTGTCTTTTGAGAGTACGCAATGTCTGGGAAATGGTTTATCTTGGAGATAAAAATCATAACGACCATTTTTATAGAGAATTTTGAGATCTACAACTTTGGTCTGAGGCAGGGGCGGCATTTCAGCATTTCATTTGGGGGATCGAGTTTCTTAAATATGAATTACCACAATATGGAGCCGAAACACATATTTGCTAACAGCAAGTAATCATGATATAGGTTTAAAATTAATAAAAATAAATGTTCAAAAACAATTTAAATTTTTATAACAAAATTTGTAGTTCTTTAGAATATGTTATCCAAACCAAGTGTTTTTGTATTACAATTTCAACCTCTTAATAAAGTTTTGATGCTTGATTTTTAAAATAGGGAAGAACAGGAAACCTTATCACTAATCCAGCAATGCCCACATTACTAATCCAGCAAGTCATGATCTTTTTTCAGCTAAGTTTTTTCCCCCCATTGTGCTTCGAAAATAATTCTCTTACCTCCTGAAACACGAAAATGATTTTTCTCTACGAGCTGAACTGATTGGAATGGTTGAAAAATAATTGAAATAACTATGTTACGTATGAAAACACTCTTTTCGCATCTTGCTCTTCAAATTTACCCAGGTAACTTTAAAAATTGTGATGATCTTCATTTTTCATCATAGAATAGTCTATTCTAGGCTAGTCTCTAAACAATTCTTATTGCCTCATGCAATAAATTTTACTTCTAATTGAAACAATTTATTTTTTGCTTTCAACATCCAATTCAGATAATATAGAGCCAACAATACAGGAAAATATTTATCATCAAATCTTGTGCTATTTTTATTAGAAACTGAATCTATTATTTTATACAATATGTTAAATCAAGGTTTGACTTTACTTCATGTGCATTTTGGTCACCTCTTCTAAATTCATTTGAATATTCTTTGCACCTTTTTAAAATTCTCTGGAGTAAGAATTTTTTTGAAAAAATCCACGCTTGGTTGAAATATACATCCAGGTGAAATTTAAAACTAGTTTCAATTGTAGCTTACACTGAAGCTTGAACAGTCCAAAAATTAAGGTTAGCTGATTGAAGATGTTTTGATAGAGTAAAGCATTGTTCGAAAACTCTCCGCAATACAAACAAAACGAATAAATATTCATTTGAAGACATGTTAAAGGACATTAGCTTCTTCATTATTGAAAGAGCTGTTTTCCAAAATCACTTTGAAATTATCGAGAAGGGTTTTTATGGTTTAAGAGACTATCTTGTGTTGCCTCTTGAAGACTCTCTTGTGTCACGCTGAGATTGCATTGTTAAAGAACCCACAGAAAAGATATTTGTTGATGTGAGATATTTTTTTCAAAAATAGTACGTATTTCTAAGACGTATCTATGAAAGTACACTATGCATTTAGCAGTTGAAATGTGTTTAGCAGAAGAAAGTGATGAACACTCATTGAATAGACACACTTAAAATATGAGCGTAACAATGAATGTAAAATACCAAGGCATTTAGTGAAAATCATAAAACCACACCACTGCACAGGTTTCTCTTAACCGTCGTTACACAGAGCACACAAGAATAAAATATTTAGCCTATATGAGGTTTATGTCTTTAGTTAAAATTAACTACCATTCTTCATCAGTTTTTTCTGTTTTGAAAAGGCCGGTAAAGGCTTGATGAATTTCTAATTATTTAAGAAAAACGGAAAACACTTGATCATGTCTGAAAATATGTCGAGTCTCTTCAACCATTACGAAGAACCAGCAAGATTCTTTTTTCATGAACATTGGTTTGCGATTTACGTAAATTGAATTTACTCATTTTTTATCATAAATCTCAAAAAATTTGGGGTTGCGACTGCCCCCTCTCGACCCCCCTATTTGCCGCCCCTGGTCTGAGGTACTTTTCGATAAAACTTACCGTTTTTGAGAAAAATCCAAAAAACCTAAAATTTTGACCTTTGACCCCGAATAACTTTTTTAGCGCACATGGGATCGACGGGGACTTTTGGCACTTTATTTGTAATGCGAAACCCAAGGTCTCTACAAAAATTTAGCTTTCCCGGAATTTTTGTTATTTGATCACTATTTTTATGTCTAAATTGACCGGGCTAAACGTAGCTAAGTTGCAAATTCAAAAACATACTGTATGTACCATACACGATGTGTTTCCCGGTAACAAGAGAACCCTTTATTCATGAGAATTTGTTTTGAACGAAGGGTTTGTGACTGCTGTTTAGTACCCAATTTTATGATCTTAGAAATCGCTATTAAAAATCTTATGTAATTAAAAACTGAGCGTATGTACCTATGTATGTATGTCCAAGTTACTTCTCCCGAACGACCATCCCGAACCGATAGCGAACTGACCATCGAACCAGGTATCGATGGATTCGTAATCTGAAATTTAGGCACTAAAGTGAAGGAATTGTTCCACAGTTTTCTTTTTGACACCACAGGACGAAACGAAATTTTTTACTCCAGATCTATCTCGAACTATGGTCGAAAAACTAAGTTTCTAGCTCCACAGAAAAAAAGTTACAAGTTGCGTTTTTAAATCAAGTTCGAAAAATGTCAAATTCATTCAAGTTGTTAACTATTTTATTTTCGCGTTTCCACGGTTACCCTTTTTGAATCCATTGCTTCTTTCCTTATTTTGCATTTAATTTCTTAAAACTATTTTATTTCGGTGTTTCCAGGTTACGCTTTTAAAATCCATCTTTCACATTTCAATTTCTCAAAAACATTTTAATCTCTGTCGTCATTGTTTCGAAGGGAAAATGTGCATGGTCTTTTCTTTTCTTTTATTTAAGCCTCATCTTTGAATATATGTCACTTGACACAATTTTTATTCTCAAAGTAGACCGGGCAAAGCCGGGCAACGCAGCTAGCAAGTAAATAAAATGGGTATATAGGACATAATGCTGAAAAGATGGATTTAAGGGCGAAACTGCAAATTTTGAACTAGCCATGATCTCAAATTCGACGGTACAATCTACAATCGAATGTTAAAAGGAAAACTGTGGATTAAAACCGAAAATCGAAAACTATCGATCACTCGGATAGCGTATTCTACTAGTTGACCGACACCACTACTGAGTAGTGAGTAATAGCAACTTGCTTCAAGTATCAAAATTCGCTCGAATGTCGGAATCCGTTGTTTTTCTGGGGTCGGTCCAGAAAAGGACAACTGCATTGATGGGTGGGGTCGGGGTCGGCTTGCAAAAAGAAAGTCTTCCTTTGTCGGTCTAGAAATACTCAGAAAAGTATCTGGGGCTGCGTAAGGTGAAAGTTGCTCAGATAAACAAAACTTGCTTCTTTATTACTGGCGGGGGTATAAGTTTCAACCGGGCCGTGAAAGGCGGTTTGAATTTAAAAGAATTCAGCTGTATTTTGAAACCCGGCAAGCAGGTGGCTTCAAAGCACATTCCGATAATTAAAATCCAGGCTGCCAGAAGGTGCAATAAATTAAGTGTTCTGGTTAATTGAGTCCTATAACTTCAGGGCAGCTTTGATCCACACTTTCTACGTTTAGAACTGTCCCACTGATAATTTAATGGTGTTATTGCATCTGTTCGTATATACGGGGATGCCATTCCCCCAAGGGCGAAAGGCACACCCCTCAAATGTAAAAATAATTTTACAAAATGTTAGTCTATTTCATCACAAAGGGGGAACTTTTTTTTTCAAGGAAATAAAATTTGAAAACTTTAATACTAATACTGTTTGGGGTTAATTTAGATTTTTAAACATTATTATTCGTATCAGTGGCAGCTTCGCCCAATTAAACTCTAGTTGGATACCGGGGGCAAACGTATGGCTCGCGTTCATGCAATATTGTTATTGATATTATTACGGACCTCCATATATCGAACTTCCACATATCGAAATTTTCTATACATCGAAATCTCAGCACATTTCCATGTTCATTACATAGAAAATTTGTTTCTATATATCGAAAAAATCTCTATATATCGAAAAAATTTTCGAGACATTCGTAGATTTTTTTTTCCCACTTAAGACTGTTTGTCGCATGAAAAATGAAGGTTAGGGGTGAAAATTATATTCACTAAAGTTTGCTATGAAATTCAAAAGGAATCTGGGGTTGAGGGGTATGTAGCTAGGTCGTTGTTTCGTTCTGGAGTTCTTAAATTACCCCAAGTTTATTTCAAATCTTAGTTTTAATCAGTAGCACTGTAAAATCAGTTTCAAGTTATCTCTTTTCTCTGTTGATTATCATGCCCAGTCTTTTTAGCTTCAGTAAAAATCATTCAAGTTAGGTAAAATGATTTTTTACTTTTCTCTGGATTACATTGTCAAAACGAAAATCCCCCTTATGTTGCGCATCAAGTTGAATTACCGAAGAATGAAGATGTATGAAAGCGCAAAAATGTAATTTCTGTTAATTTTTTAATTCTTAACTTTCGTTTAATCCGATGCTCGTATAAATTAGAAATTGCGTTTCATACATGAAAATTAGCTTTAATTTTAATGTTTCGGGAGATTTTTGTGATAAAAACAGATTGTTTCTATATATCGAAATTTCTATATATCGAATTTTTTTCCGGCAATTTGCTACTTCGATATATGGAGGTCCGACTGTATTATTATTCGTTATCAAGGTTGCGTACTGATTTCACCTTGCGTTGCTTTGCCTAGTAGCTCAGTGATCCCTAAGTATTGCTTGAAAAGTTTTTTCAGTAATCGTGTCTTTAGTAATAAACATTATCGTAGCTAAAATATATTTGGAATACTATCCAACTTTAAACGTTTAGATACGGTAATTGTGGATTATTATGTTTTAAATAATGCATAACTTAAGAATTCCTTGTACTAAAGATATTGAAATGAACTCAATCAGAATATGTTTTTCATTTTCATTCTGTCTACTTTAACTGCCAACTTTTAAAGACTTAAATTAGTCGCAGATTGCTCGGGGGGGGGGGGGGGGGACACGGCACGTTTAATAGCAAATGTAACAGACACAATGAATATTTTGAGTTTAAATTTACAGTAGGAAAGGTAAGAGTTTATTTTGAAAAAATACTTAATTTAATATTTGGTATCATTTCTTATGATAAATTCATTTTGTTTATTTTTTTACAAAAATTTGGAACTTCATCAAGCACAAAAGTAATATTACCTAAAGTGGAAAATTGCCCGTCATGGTATGACGGGAGAACATTGCGTTTACATTTGAACGAAACCATTGCCAGTTTGATGACATTTTGATAGTTGAAATAGTAACCCTAAATCCAGTGGATTAACCTTCAATTCCAGTAGTTAGCGTTCATTGCTAACTATTTTTTCGTATTTTCATTCCCCTGAAATGACTCAGTTTTACCAGTAAAACAGTTAAGTTACCGGATCGAAGTTCAGCCTTGTCCAAATAAATCCGTTCCCAGCACGTTAAACATTACCAAAACATATTATCAAGTTATCATGCCGTGCGCGAGTTTCATTGTTGAAACACGCGGGTTATTTTATCATCGGTTATTATTTATATGAGGATGATTAACAATATAAATATGATGAGTAATGATTTTTTTTCCCTTTCCTTTTTTTTGGGGGGGGGGGGGTTCCCCCCCCCCCCCAAAAAAAAAAAGCAAATTGAAAGTTTTGGACGTTTTGTTCATAGAAACAAAGGCTTTTTTCGTATCAGTTAGCTGCATATATTTTTAATGTAACAGATTTTTTTAATGGTACACTTTTTTTTTGTTTTGTTTATTACAACTACGTACTTTCTTTATTGTATAGGAAACTTAATTTTTGATTATTTCACGTATCAGTGCTCTTTTTCTGTGATATTTAGTATGAATAAAAACTGAAAAGATCGGCTGACATTTAAGCAAATTTTTTACCATAAGAAACACGCATTAACCAATTTTTGTTCATAGAAATTTGAAAAGAAAGAAAAAGAGAATGTTTTGAAAAATAAATAGCTAAAAGTTTTAACATGACTTTTAATCCTTTTCAGAAACTTAAATTTGTCTGAAACAAATTTCCTTTTTTAAAACTTTTAAATTTATTTTTCAAGTTCATTATAAGTAACATTTTCTCTTTCCGAATCTTAATTTTGTTTTTCTGTAAATTAATGTTCATCGGTGAATTTTTTTGGCCAAAAGGGAAACATACCATTTCAAAGATGGTTAGTATTTTTATTCTTGATTTTGTGCAATATATAAATATTTCCTTTCTGTGAACTATTTTGAGCAAAAAAAAAAAAATAACTCAATGTTTCCACACCAGTGGCGCAGCGAAGGTTTTGGGGGTGAAAACGCTCTTCAGAGTTTTAATATAAATGCAAATTCTAATACAGTAATTCATGCATATGAAAAGGCTGTTTTGGTTTTAAAAAACCCATTCAGAAGGTATTTTTGGTCAAAAAATTCCCTGCAGAAGGTATTTTTCATCAAAAAAAAACCTCCAGAAGGTATTTTTGTTCAAAAAATTCCCTGCAAAAGTATTTTTCATCAAAAAAAAAAAAAAACCTCCAAAAGGTATTTTTGATTTAAAAAAAAAACCTCCGGGAGGTATCTTTCACCAAAAAACTCCCTCCAGAAGGTATTTTTGAACAAAAAACCCAGTACAGAAGGTATTTCTGGCTGCGCTAGGGAACTTCACAGATACTTTCTTTTTTTTTTTTTTTTTGATTAATATTTTATAGATCTCAAATTTACTTTACCACATTTTGATGCATTTCTAAGGTTTGTCGCAATTAAATTAGTTAGAGCTCGGGGAATTCTTCTGCAAAAATCAAGTGCAACCGACCTTTATAAACCTCAAAAGCAAGAGCTAATAACTTTGACACGGAGTCGTGTTGTTATGTTTAAATTACATACGTTGCTCTATATATATATTTTTTAACGCTTTAAATAATATTAGTTTGTGTGTGTGTACAGTAGTATAAATATGGGGTCTAGCGCCCCAGGCGAACTAAACAAATTGCGCCCCCCCCACCCCCAAGGTCGCCCACATGGGAAGTCACCGAAGGTCATTGTGACCTCCAAAAAAAAATTTTTTTTTTTTTAAACATTTTTATTAGTTGATTTGACAATTAGGAGGCAGCATTGTAATCTTCTTTTTTATTTTCTTTTTTAGAATTGCTTTCAATAATGCCCAATGTTCCTTCTCAGTAGATGTTATGTATGTGTCTCTAGCTCTTTTCTTTTGCGAGGTTTTCATTTTAAAAGCATTTTTCAAATTCTATGTTCCAAAAAGAAAAAAAAACTCCTAAATTATTATTATTATTATTTTTTTTTTTTTTTTTTTTTTTTTTTTTTTGATCAGTTGAAATTCCTTCCCCCTGGCTGCTGCGCTCCTAGCGAGAGCCACTCCTGTCAACCCCTAGTTACGCTACTGTTCGTGTAAAGGAGTAATTTTTAGTAGGACCGTAAACAGACTTTTGTTTCGGGGAGTGTTTTACCTGCCACATTTCTCGTAAAATCTATATGACCGATAAAATTTGATTTCATTTGTATATTCTATTGATTTTTATCAAGGACATTAATACAAGTAAGTGTAAAAAATGACGCATCTATAATTGAAGAGAAGAAATCTATTTTAATATGTAGTTTGAAAAAATTTTGGAGGGGTGTTTTTTGAACCCTATAAACCCAACCCTTAAATACGGCCTTGTACCTAATTAAAGAGAATAGTTAAATTTCCAAACAAAAATGGAGAAATGTAACATTGTTGAAGCTACGTAAAGGCACAACCGTTAAATATATAGCGTGGCCAAAGCTAATACTTTTTTAAGAAATAATCCCAGGTAGCACACTTCTTTTCCAAGACGTCGTAAAATGGTTGTGAACGTTGTGAAAACCATTTTTAAACGTTCATGAAACGTTGAAACGTTACGTGGGCTGCTTGGGAAGCAAACAGCCATAGCCGATCCTGGGGTATCGGCCATCCGCATGCAAAGACCTAATGTGCCGCCCCTCGAGAATTTTGCATAATTTGACTAATAATTAACTTCCTTGTTCATCCTCTTCAAATTATTGTATCAAATTCAAACTTAAATGAAAAAGGATGAATTTATAAAAAGTAAGAAAAGTTTCATATCGAGTCCACGGAGAAACTTACAAAATTGACGTCAATAATCGCAATTTTAGGAAACTTTTTGAAAATTTTAGAGGTAAGTAATCTTGATTCTTTATGAAATCTTTGATGACATTAGAAAAAGGATCAGAGGTTTGGCTGTGCTGCCCCCTAAAAACACATTTTTTGACTTCAGACATGGAGGAGACTAAACTGTTAAAAATGAAAATCTCAAAAAAAAAAAAAAAAAGGCTTTGTGTTTGTCCAAGTTAAGATAGAAGGGAGCGGTTAAGAGACCAAGATCGGGTTCTAAAGATCGGAGGTTCATAAAGGGAAATAAAGGAGTGGTTCAAATAGGGGTTCCAAAATTAAAGGCCTAAAAATGTAATTTAAAGCTCCTTTAGTCTCATAAAGGAAATCATGACTTCTTTTAGGATCTACGCTTTGGAGTTACAATTTAATTTGCCACCCGGGGTGCGCGGTCAAACCCTCCTACTTGGTCTGAAACCGGGCAGTTCATTAGTGATTTTAACTATCTCTCGAAAAACAGTGAAGGAGGAAAATTACAAAATTTTACTTCGTTATTCACAAATATTTGACTCTCCCCCTGCATCCATACTAGATCAGAACAGATTTCCTGCTTGAAATGCTTGCGAATGTTCTTCAAACAAGATTTTTTTATTTTTTACTAAAGTATGTCTGTTTGTTTAAGATCTGTATAAGCTTGGGAGGAAGCAAAAGTCACCCTTGGTGCCCTTTACTACTTTAGGAGGGGCAACCGCCCTCATTACCCCTCGCCTGCATCCATGCCTGATTGCCGGCTTTGCTACAAAATTTTGCAACCAAATGAGTGAAGTGTAGACGCATATGGACCAAAACACAGTGCACTAACATTCTATTTTTCTTAAAATATGCTATGCTATCGGTAAATCAGGGATTGTTTTGATTAATTAATAACTATTTAAAATTTATCAAAGTTATTCGACTTATTTTAAGCTTTTGTTATGAGAAATTCTTGAGATATAGAACTACTGCTTAATTAATAGAACTATGCTGCCGTCCCTTGCTATGGCCGTCCACGTGCGGTGCACATCTGCTAGGATCGGCCCTGCAAACAGCTACTTTTTGGAAAAGTTTTCTGAACACAAAAACATCTGTATTCACAATTATCCCGGAAAGTTTCCCGGGAATTCCCCAGAGTCACTTCACCAATTTTCGGATGCATTTTATATCAGCGATTTTGTGTTATGAAGGAAACATTTGTTTTATAAAGTATGTTCGAACAGAACAACCGGTTGCACCGATTGTTTGATTTGATGACGTCAGTGGTTAGTGCGGTGAGGGCCCATTGAATATTTTCACTAGTTTTCACTAACCGGTAGCTCTATTACTGTAGAACGCGCTGTCAAGTCACCGGTTAACCGTGTAACCGATTGCTCTGTTCGAACTTCTTACGTACCTGTAGTTTAGTGGTGGACATAATGAATCTCACAACTAACACTCAAAATAACTTTATTGAAAAAACGTTTGGAATTATCTTTGGCATTTTCCAACAGTTTTTACATTCTGTACTTTCATAAACGCATTTGCACGTTACTGCTTTTACATCTCAACGCCACTGATTTTAAATGCGTACAAAAACTGCTTAGTAAAATATTTGACTAAAATCACAGCAGGAATACAACTAACGATAGACAAATGACACAATCAAAACAACATAGGGTGTCCGAGACTTGCTGGACACTTTCAATTTTGTGGCCTCCTCGTTCGTCAGATTTAATCCTGTTAAATACTATCTTTGCGTCAGTGAGAAGTCATTCGCGGACATCAAGCGTGACATTCTCTTACAGGGTGCTCCGATGGGAGGTTACTGGGTCCTCCCAGAAATTTCCTAATTCGGCAAATTTTGCTGATGATTCGGAAAGTTTTTTATGTGAGTAATATGAATTTTTCTGTGAAGTTTTACACTAAAAACATTAATGGAACTTTTAATAAAACGAAACTTTTAAGCAAAAAAATACCTTGTATTGCTTCGGTATTACTGTAATTATATCTGTATTATGCTGTATGTATAAGCAGAATTTTCACTAAAAAAATAATCTAGTCGTCTGACGTTCTGACAGGGGTGGGGCGCCCAAAACTTAGATTTCTGGATGGGCAGAAATTCTCAATATGCCGAATGGAACTCCGAATTTCGCCGAATGATGATAAATTTTCCGAATAGGACTCCAACTTTTGCCAAATAATATTTTTGGCGAATCGTCAGAAAAAAATTCGCCGAATAAGGAAATGTTTGTTAGGTCACAGTGACCTCCCAAAGAGGCACCCTTGATGCGTGCTGGTTGTATTTTCGTGTTGATTATAGTATAGAATTAAGTTAAATCATTTTTTAAACTAGTGTTTTGACAAGTGAAAAAAAGCTTTCTTCCCTCTTTAATTGACCTTCCATATCTGAAGGAACGCTTCCCACCCCTCGCCCCCACTTATAGAAATCATGGAAGATACTACACACAGAATTTCTTTTCCATTTCAGGGAAGGGATTACGACGTATAACCGATATTTCGCGAAGCATTTTTTTTCATTAAAATGGATAGGAACGGCTCGGGACTTAATTGGAAAACAACTTATAATAGAGCATTGTTTAGATGCTTTATTGTATTTTATTGCTACGGTTTCCAGATTTAAAATTTTATTCTGTATAAAGTGTTCAACAAGTCTCGTAAACCTCGAGGCCTTTGAATGTCTCTCAACTCAACATCAGTAAAAACAACTTTATTGTTTCGTCAAAGGCACTTTGGTTGCACTGTGGGAAACAATTTCTGAAGAAGTATGTACATTTTTTTCTACATATTTACAAAGTATATAACATTGAGAAATGTATTTTTGTTGAATTTTTCTTAACTGATTTCCACAAAAAATATTTTTAACATATACTTGTTTTCTGTTTTTCTTGATTAGCACAATTGAACATTGATTCAGAAAAGAAGAGCGCAAAAATTGATTTTATTTTGAGCAATGCATAATAAAATAATTTGGAAAAAAAATCATTGTCAATTCACCGCAACATTCTCTTTAAAACTAATACTCAAAAGTTATTGTTTCTGTTTTTTTGTTATCTTTGAATAGTTAAACATGAGAAAAAAGAAAGAAAGAAAAGAAAAGAAAAGCGTTATTATGATCACGATGGGATATTGTCGTCTCCGACACATATTAGGAATTTTCCTAGTAAAAATATCGTAATTTAATTAAGTCCATCGTTACTATTAATGCTGGCACATTAATCAAATGGTTAAATGAAAAAGATTGTAAAATAACAAAATGACGAGTATTAGTTAATTAAATGAAGAAAATAATGGAATTATGCATGATGAATTGATCTGATGATTTGTATTGCGATGAATTGACAATTGAAGTAGGGAAAAAATCTATGCCAAAAAATAGCTTAGATATATTTTGTCTTTTTCTGATTTCTTGAATCAAAAATAGCATAGCAGGACAACTCTCTCTCTCTCTCTCTATTATATATATATATATATATATATATATATATATATATATATATATATATATATATATATATATATATATATATATATATATATATATAAAAAGCAATGGAAATAATTGGCCTTCATTAGCTTTGCATTTTTTCTTAAGCTTCATAAATAATTATTATTGTATAACTGGTACGGCATAACCGAGTTTCAGCAAATAGTATCTGGGAACCGGGTTTAACCCTATGCCAGTATAAACACTCAAAAGTATATTTCACGGCTGTGAAGTTTGGGTAACGTTAGCCAAATTTTTGATAATCACAGCACTAGACTAGAAAAGATTTATGAGCATTTGCTAATTCGTTGTTTGGTTTCGTTGACATTGAACTTAATTTCAAATTAATGTAATTAGTTCATTTTCAAAGGCCTTGATATTATTATTTGGCAACCTTAGTACCGTGACAGACTAACAAACGCTCGTGTTCCATCGATTCCGTTTACAATAATTAAGGAAATGGAACGTTTACGTTTAGAAAATAGTACAATAGCTTGCACTTCCGAGTGCTTTTGAGTGTTGGGGGTGGCATAGGGTAAAATATACGTATTGAATAGACTCCGAGTTGTGTTATATATTCTCTAAATAAATTATTTAAAAAACTGCAAAAAAATATTGCATTTCAGAAATTCTGAACTTGCATGCAAAGTTAATGAAAAGTGTTCTTTGGCATATATCTTTTGAATTTAAGCTGAATACTTCACAAAATCACAAAAGTCTTTTTATTTGTAATTTGGGGAGCTACGTGTTCTCCTTCAATTCTAAAGCCCACACATGTTCTGGCCATCCTGTTCGTCCACTGCGTTCTCTTTTTATTAGTTGTTGGGTAGCCTGAAAGGAAATAATAGAGATTAGATTACTTTTTATATTAAAGAAAAAAAAACATAGATATGAAAAGAACAACTAGGGTAACGGCACCAGTAACAGACATGCTTAAGACATCGTTCTCAGGTTAACTCAACTTTCTGAGCTTTTTAATGTATTTAGACCTTTTAAACTATTTTTCTCTCATGCAACTACATCTCATCCGACGTTTGGCCGCTTCTGAACCTTCTGAATTAGTTAATTCTATTTTTATTTGCTCAATTTCGAAAAAAGTCCGAACATCCCAGTAACAGACACCTTCAATTCTGATGATACCCAGACAGATAGGATGAGGAAAGGACGGGTGATGGACAGAATTCCCCTTTTCTCTTCAAAATGTGCAAAAGTTCTTTATAATAAAAACTTTAGACTAATAATAGACTAATAATAAAGACTAATAATTAAATTATTTTTAGAACTCAAGTCTTAACATATTAAAATGAACATGAAACACCTACTGATCTCGTGGTGGCTGTTCATAATCTTGCACCACTGCCTTGTAAATACAGTGAAACCTGTGTAAGTTGACCACTTGCAGTGCGCTACTTTAGTGGTCAACTTAAACAGGTGGTCAATTTACGAAGGTCGATTTATATGATAAGAACTAATTTCGTGCCTGAAAAAAGCGGTCAGCGTAGACAGGTGGTCAAATTACAAGGGTGGTCAACTTCACAGGAGTAGGTAAAAAATGAGAGTTCAACGTCAGGAGGAAGTGTGAAGTGGAACCACTTCCTCCCCACTTCCTCCACTTCCTCCGACCTTGGGTTGCGCCTGAATCTTGAAGAAGATGACCACCGCGTTTTCGCCCTTCCTCGTTTTCGCTCGTGAAAGGTTACGAATAGTTTTCGCGCGTTTTTGAATATTTTCCCGCGCTTTTGGACTTTGTCGTTTTTCTAGTCATAGAAGACTAGGAGGTTTTTCACTTTTTGAATGGCAACGTCAAAGTTTTGGTTGTTATGACAACCAGAGTTTTTAGTTTTCGGTTGGCAACACCTGTTGCTATGCTTTAACTTATGCGGTGTTTAACGTTCATGGCGCCATCTATTGAGAGGTTTATTTTTATTTTTTTATTTCTGCGAATTTAATTATTTTTATTTTTACAGAGTGTTGAAGTTGGGAATCGAACACCCAAACTTTGAGTTAGCAAAAACGTATGCTAACCACTATGCTATATTTTTCATTACTCTTTCAGTCTTAATGTGAATCTGTACCATGACAACGAATATTACAATTAAATTAATTTTAAAACCATCAGTTAATTTACTCTTTAGTACTAATCATGGCATATCATTAACTGAATTTCAGCTCATAATTGAAACTATCATCATTATTATTATTTTTCATAATAACAAAGTTTTCACTTAAGTAAAGATTTATTTAAATACAACCCATTCGAGATTTTAGATTTGGTTCAATGCTTTGTGGACTTGAAATATATTTTAAACTTTGATTTTCTTTTTCATGCATTTCAAACTTTATCATTTTTATTTTTTCTAACTTGTTAAATTTTCTTAACTAATTTCATTTTTCTTTGTCAAATTTACAAATATTTTTTCTAACTTGTAAAAATTTCGAAGAAATAATTTTCTTAACTAATTTTTTTTGACTTTCATACAACAAAATATTTTTTCTTACTTGTTAAATTTTCAAAGAAATAATTAACTTAAATTTTCAAAGAAATAATTAACTTAAATATTCTTTCACACATTTTGAACTTTAACGTTTTTTCCTGTCATTTAGCACTTTGATTTTTTTTTTCACTATTTTAGCGTTTTTCAATTATTTTCAGTCTTTAACTATTTTCTTAACTTTTTAGTCTTTAACTAATTTCAAGCATTTCAGACTTAGATTATTTTTTCGTGATTTCGATTTTTTTTTTTTAGTATATTTTAGAGTTTGATCATTTTCTCGCTTGTTTTTACTTTATCGTTTTTTTTTTTTTCCCGATATTTTTAAACTTAGAAATTTTTCACAAGTAGTGACAGGAATCGAACCTTCAAATTTTTCAAAACGTTATCATGTCTTCAATTTTTGCAATCATGTCAAACTTGCAATCAATTTACTCGTAGTAGTAATTAACACTTATCATTAACAAATTTTCTCAGATTTTAAAAAAATCAACTTAATTAATTTTTTCCAGTAAGCAAATTGCGCACTCAAGTTACATTCCAACACTGCATATATGTTTCAAGAGTTTCATTGAATTTATCACATTCCATTTAATTAACTCTAATAATTACTTTTTCATTAATACTTAACTTAATCATTTTATCATACATTTATTCCAGTTACAAAATTATGCTTAAAAGTTATTTATTTTTCTTAGCACAAGAGATTTTAACATGTTCCTACTAAAATGCTTTTCACTCTAGTTTGAGTTTACTAAAATAGCAACTCATTTACGATTTAGATTCATTTAATCGTCTTTGATTCTTTTTTCATTGTTAATATTTTAAATTATCACATACGTTATTATTTTTATACATTTATCCATTTAATTTTCGAAAATCTACAATCAATTTACTTTTCGTATTAATTAACACTTATCACTATCAAATATTTTCATGAATTTTAAAAAATTATCTTCTTAAATAATTTTTTACTGTAACCAAATTTCCCACTCAAGTTATATTTTATCACTACATATGCTTTTCATGAGTTTCACTTAATTTATCGCATTTCATTTAATTAACTCTAATAATTATTTTTTATCATCGATATTTAAGTTAATCATATTTTCCTTTCTTTATTTTTTTTTTCATGCAAACACTCTTGATGGAATAAAACAAAATTTTCAACTTTCATGAATTAAATCCCCTCTGAATATTTTATTTTACTTTACCATACTTTACTATTTTACTTACTGCGTTTTACTATTTATCATTCATTACAGCTTTTCCAAAATATTACTTTACAACCAACCAATTTCATTAACAGAATTTTCATTACAATTTATAAATTTCACTTTTATTTAATTATTTTTACCTACGGTAAAATAAAACACATAACACAAAAATGTTAAACATCAATGAAGTACCCAAGAAATGTTAAAATTATAAGTCGAGTATCAAAACTTCATGTCAGCAAATTTTAAAAATAGACTTACCGAAAAATAACTTCTACTGAAATTCATTTCAAAACTTGGAATCAATTTACTCTTAGCATTAATAAACACTTATCATTAAGAAATTTTCATGGATTTTAAAAATCAACTTATTTAATTTTTTTCCAGTAAGCTAATTTCGCACTCAAGTTACATTTCATCACTTTATATGCTTTTCAAGAGTTTCATTTAATTTATCACATTTTATTTAATCAACTCTATTAATTATTTTTTTTGATTAGTATTTAACTTAGTCATTTTATCGCATAGTGTTTTACTTTATTATTTTTTTTTTTCATACAAGCACTCTTGTTAGAATAAAACAAAATTTTCAACCTTCATGAATTAGAATCACTTTGGCTATTTCATTTTCCCAATAATATTTTACTTTAACAACTAATTTCTTTAACAAAATCGATATCATTTATTTTAGTCTTTATCCTTTTCGAACGATACATTCAAATGGACAGCTATACGTTAAATTAAGAAACTTAATCTAAATTTTGACAAATTAAGTTATAGCTAAATACTGACTAAAATTAAGTACAAAAGACTAACCTTTTTGGGGTGAAATCCCTCAAGTACCAGCTATCGCGAAGTTATTTAAAAACAGTGAATGAAATTGTAATAAGTGGATTGTTAATTATAACTCAATCTCACAAAATTACAATTACATGCATGTTTTATTTGAAATCGCTGCATACGGCTGGCTGCCCATCGTCGATTTGCAGAACGCATGCCGTGATATCGCAAATCAACTCGGCTGTTGAAAGAAACTACCGTAATCCCACAGCACTTCGGATCGTCCACACACACACATCGAGGCGAATTGAGAAAATGACTTTATCAATATTGCTATCTACCCCTTTACCGATAACAGATAACAAACCCCACGTGCTAGTATTATTCACCACCTGGCCTACGTCTTTCAAGTGATGTCACTGTTTCTGACCAATTAAAATTAGTTCACGTTTCTCAAATATCAAGCACATAGATCGGCAATAGCCTGATGTCAGGTTTTCCAAACAAAATTTTAGATTTTAATTCGTAGTTTCGAATTAATTTCTTTTTCATTTCAAACTTATAAAAAAAAATTTCCAGCTTGTAAGAATATTTCTTTCAAAAACAGATTTTTGATTCAAAACAGTATTTTTTCAAACTTGTAATATTTTTCTACTTAGAAAATGAAATCAAAAATTTTTGTTTTCTTTAATCATATAAAATGTTTTTAAGAAATAATTTCTCAAATTTGTAATATTTTTCCACTAATTAAAAAAAAATCAATTTTTTTTTTTTTCAATCATATAAAAATAAATTTTTAATCTTACAACAGTAAATTTTTCCGCAAAAATATTTTTTTCAAATCAAAATAATAATAATATTTTTGTAACATATTGTTTTTTTTCCTTTCAATCTTTTTTTTTTTTTTTTTTAAATTTTCAAACTTACAAAATAAAATTTTTTCAACTGAATCTTCAAACGAAATGCTTTAATTAAATTTAAAACTCAATATCACTTTACTCTTAGTATTAATAACCAATAGCACTTAACCATTTACTCTTTGCACTCTAAGTATTAATTAACACACACGCATTAGAAATAATAATAATAATGTTTAAGATACTTACAAATCATTTACTCAAGCTTTCAAATATCCATCTAGCATGTTATTGTTCATTCGTGTGAGGGAACTTGTAATAAAACTTTACTTATCAACCGAAATTATAAGCGAAAATATCGCATTTTTTAGCACTTAATATAATCCTACAATTAACAAATTGGTTTTAACTTTGAATTTAAGAAAAATAAAAACTATTACACACTTAGTAACATATCTATCGATGTATATTATTTCATGACAAATCACAAATAGGTGAGGATCTTTTATCGATCATGTGACCAACTAAGTTAAGAAAGAGCGTTCTTATCTCATATGAGAATTTATAAGTCTTTAATATTTCTCTTTAATGTAAGTGTATTGATACGTACGAGTTTGTGTATGTGAATATAACTGTGTATTGTTTTCAAACCATTGTCATGTTTAAGCTTTACGGTTCTAATTTTGACTTTCCACTTAGCATTATTTGAAGTCCTTCGCATGCATTAAACTATAGAAATATTACAAAAATTATATTTTCATTCAGTCTTAATTACAAAACCATACAATAAGATGAAGACAACACCGATAGTATAAAGATTACTTACAATAAAGTGCATATAAAAAATATATGTAAGAGTGATTTCAAAGTATAATCCATCAACCATATTCAACAACTCAATCAAAACACAAGTCTCTTTTAAAATGATAAACACAATTTATTCACACACACAGTAAAAGACAATTAAAAAAACTTTCATCTTTAAGTAAAACTCTTCAAAACTTTCAAGCGTATTTTTAACATCGATTGCATCAAATAAATCAGACACATGACATTTTAAACATGGACTATCAACATTCAAAGTAACGAAGTCACGAGTCAAGTTTTCCCAATTAACATTAAAAAGAGCCCGTTCGAAAAAAAGTGTCGAACTTTCGACCCCTTGTTAATGATTCACATTCATGCACTCTCATGTAAAAAATGAATCCATTTTTACAATCCACACATTCTTTTTTAGAAAGGTAGTTTATGTTGCATATGAGCTCATCAAATAGTCACTTACGTAGAGAATCAGCCAGTTTACGAACTTCTTGTGATGTATATGTGCTGATTTTATCACATCGACAATCACAGGGATATTTTTTCTCAATTTCCGAAAGGATGTACTCTTTTAGAGTATAAGTCATAAGTTTGTCTTTGACACTACGTGAGATACAAGGGGATGCGTAGCACAATTTGTCAATCTGGCTTTCCAAAAGTAGAACTCTATCAGGCATCAACTGGAACACTTCTCGTTTCAGTTTGAACAATCTTTGCACACTAACACAGATGTTACCATTCGCACTCGACTCTCCTTTTTTATAACAAAAGCGAAATCACGGTCTTCGATTAATTTTTGATTTACATTTTTACGTAGGCTTGAAATAAGTGATCTCCACACATCTGGTTCTAAGGAAATACCATCCATAGTTGGTCGAAAAATACCATCTTTCCCACACGTATATCTTCTAATATGCACGCGTGTACGTTTCCGAAAAGTATTCACCTAAAGTGAAAATACAATCACCCAAGTGTATCATATCATCAGGCTGTGGAGAAGCCTCAATGTTCATTTTCATGTTCGTTGCATCCCATCTGTTCATCTTCAGGCTTCAAAGTTTCAGAATGATTTTCACCAGCGTTAGTCATTCTTAACTCTCATAGGATTAGGAGTCACAATACTAAAACAACTTCCTGTGAACTTAAAAAATAAATCAAACTAGGTTTTAACATGAAGAAAAATCCTAAGTACATAGAATAAAATTTCACGATCTCTTTCAAAGCTCAGAATCACCCTGAAAATGATTCTCCAAACATCCACTATAAACCAATGAATATTCACTTTAACCAATGAGAAGTGTACATAAATCTCTTGCTACTGACGTCATAGAATATCACATGAACTTTTGAGCAGAATTGAGTTGTTTTACACAGTATTCAGATTTTTAGAAAATGCCAACACTTTGACTTCCAAATTCATCCTGACCTACTACGAGTAATTTTAAGATGGTAGCAGGTTTTCACATCACATCGAATGCCGATGACGGTTTCGCATCTCATGCAAATTGACATGATCAATTACACGTGATTGATCATGTCATGCGTGAGATGCGAAAACGTCATCGGCATTCGATGTGATGTGAAAACCTGCTACCATCTTAAAATTACTCGTAGTAGGTCAGGATGAATTTGGAAGTCAAAGTGTTGGCATTTTCTAAAAATCTGAATACTGTGTAAAACAACTCAATTCTGCTCAAAAGTTCATGTGATATTCTATGACGTCAGTAGCAAGAGATTTATGTACACTTCTCATTGGTTAAAGTGAATATTCATTGGTTTATAGTGGATGTTTGGAGAATCATTTTCAGGGTGATTCTGAGCTTTGAAAGAGATCGTGAAATTTTATTCTATGTACTTAGGATTTTTCTTCACCAGCTAGTGTTAAAACCTAGTTTGATTTATTTTTTAAGTTCACAGGAAGTTGTTTTAGTATTGTGACTCCTAATCCTATGAGAGTTAAGAATGACTAACGCTGGTGAAAATCATTCTGAAACTTTGAAGCCTGAAGATGAACAGATGGGATGCAACGAACATGAAAATGAACATTGAGGCTTCTCCACAGCCTGATGATATGATACACTTGGGTGATTGTATTTTCACTTTAGGTGAATACTTTTCGGAAACGTACACGCGTGCATATTAGAAGATATACGTGTGGGAAAGATGGTATTTTTCGACCAACTATGGATGGTATTTCCTTAGAACCAGATGTGTGGAGATCACTTATTTCAAGCCTACGTAAAAATGTAAATCAAAAATTAATCGAAGACCGTGATTTCGCTTTTGTTATAAAAAAGGAGAGTCGAGTGCGAATGGTAACATCTGTGTTAGTGTGCAAAGATTGTTCAAACTGAAACGAGAAGTGTTCCAGTTGATGCCTGATAGAGTTCTACTTTTGGAAAGCCAGATTGACAAATTGTGCTACGCATCCCCTTGTATCTCACGTAGTGTCAAAGACAAACTTATGACTTATACTCTAAAAGAGTACATCCTTTCGGAAATTGAGAAAAAATATCCCTGTGATTGTCGATGTGATAAAATCAGCACATATACATCACAAGAAGTTCGTAAACTGGCTGATTCTCTACGTAAGTGACTATTTGATGAGCTCATATGCAACATAAACTACCTTTCTAAAAAAGAATGTGTGGATTGTAAAAATGGATTCATTTTTTACATGAGAGTGCATGAATGTGAATCATTAACAAGGGGTCGAAAGTTCGACACTTTTTTTCGAACGGGCTCTTTTTAATGTTAATTGGGAAAACTTGACTCGTGACTTCGTTACTTTGAATGTTGATAGTCCATGTTTAAAATGTCATGTGTCTGATTTATTTGATGCAATCGATGTTAAAAATACGCTTGAAAGTTTTGAAGAGTTTTACTTAAAGATGAAAGTTTTTTTAATTGTCTTTTACTGTGTGTGTGAATAAATTGTGTTTATCATTTTAAAAGAGACTTGTGTTTTGATTGAGTTGTTGAATATGGTTGATGGATTATACTTTGAAATCACTCTTACATATATTTTTTATATGCACTTTATTGTAAGTAATCTTTATACTATCGGTGTTGTCTTCATCTTATTGTATGGTTTTGTAATTAAGACTGAATGAAAATATAATTTTTGTAATATTTCTATAGTTTAATGCATGCGAAGGACTTCAAATAATGCTAAGTGGAAAGTCAAAATTAGAACCGTAAAGCTTAAACATGACAATGGTTTGAAAACAATACACAGTTATATTCACATACACAAACTCGTACGTATCAATACACTTACATTAAAGAGAAATATTAAAGACTTATAAATTCTCATATGAGATAAGAACGCTCTTTCTTAACTTAGTTGGTCACATGATCGATAAAAGATCCTCACCTATTTGTGATTTGTCATGAAATAATATACATCGATAGATATGTTACTAAGTGTGTAATAGTTTTTATTTTTCTTAAATTCAAAGTTAAAACCAATTTGTTAATTGTAGGATTATATTAAGTGCTAAAAAATGCGATATTTTCGCTTATAATTTCGGTTGATAAGTAAAGTTTTATTACAAGTTCCCTCACACGAATGAACAATAACATGCTAGATGGATATTTGAAAGCTTGAGTAAATGATTTGTAAGTATCTTAAACATTATTATTATTATTTCTAATGCGTGTGTGTTAATTAATACTTAGAGTGCAAAGAGTAAATGGTTAAGTGCTATTGGTTATTAATACTAAGAGTAAAGTGATATTGAGTTTTAAATTTAATTAAAGCATTTCGTTTGAAGATTCAGTTGAAAAAATTTTATTTTGTAAGTTTGAAAATTTAAAAAAAAAAAAAAAAAGATTGAAAGGAAAAAAAACAATATGTTACAAAAATATTATTATTATTTTGATTTGAAAAAAATATTTTTGCGGAAAAATTTACTGTTGTAAGATTAAAAATTTATTTTTATATGATTGAAAAAAAAAAAATTGATTTTTTTTTAATTAGTGGAAAAATATTACAAATTTGAGAAATTATTTCTTAAAAACATTTTATATGATTAAAGAAAACAAAAATTTTTGATTTCATTTTCTAAGTAGAAAAATATTACAAGTTTGAAAAAATACTGTTTTGAATCAAAAATCTGTTTTTGAAAGAAATATTCTTACAAGCTGGAAATTTTTTTTTATAAGTTTGAAATGAAAAAGAAATTAATTCGAAACTACGAATTAAAATCTAAAATTTTGTTTGGAAAACCTGACATCAGGCTATTGCCGATCTATGTGCTTGATATTTGAGAAACGTGAACTAATTTTAATTGGTCAGAAACAGTGACATCACTTGAAAGACGTAGGCCAGGTGGTGAATAATACTAGCACGTGGGGTTTGTTATCTGTTATCGGTAAAGGGGTAGATAGCAATATTGATAAAGTCATTTTCTCAATTCGCCTCGATGTGTGTGTGTGGACGATCCGAAGTGCTGTGGGATTACGGTAGTTTCTTTCAACAGCCGAGTTGATTTGCGATATCACGGCATGCGTTCTGCAAATCGACGATGGGCAGCCAGCCGTATGCAGCGATTTCAAATAAAACATGCATGTAATTGTAATTTTGTGAGATTGAGTTATAATTAACAATCCACTTATTACAATTTCATTCACTGTTTTTAAATAACTTCGCGATAGCTGGTACTTGAGGGATTTCACCCCAAAAAGGTTAGTCTTTTGTACTGAATTTTAGTCAGTATTTAGCTATAACTTAATTTGTCAAAATTTAGATTAAGTTTCTTAATTTAACGTATAGCTGTCCATTTGAATGTATCGTTCGAAAAGGATAAAGACTAAAATAAATGATATCGATTTTGTTAAAGAAATTAGTTGTTAAAGTAAAATATTATTGGGAAAATGAAATAGCCAAAGTGATTCTAATTCATGAAGGTTGAAAATTTTGTTTTATTCTAACAAGAGTGCTTGTATGAAAAAAATAATAATAAAGTAAAACACTATGCGATAAAATGACTAAGTTAAATACTAATCAAAAAAAATAATTAATAGAGTTGATTAAATAAAATGTGATAAATTAAATGAAACTCTTGAAAAGCATATAAAGTGATGAAATGTAACTTGAGTGCGAAATTAGCTTACTGGAAAAAAATTAAATAAGTTGATTTTTAAAATCCATGAAAATTTCTTAATGATAAGTGTTTATTAATGCTAAGAGTAAATTGATTCCAAGTTTTGAAATGAATTTCAGTAGAAGTTATTTTTCGGTAAGTCTATTTTTAAAATTTGCTGACATGAAGTTTTGATACTCGACTTATAATTTTAACATTTCTTGGGTACTTCATTGATGTTTAACATTTTTGTGTTATGTGTTTTATTTTACCGTAGGTAAAAATAATTAAATAAAAGTGAAATTTATAAATTGTAATGAAAATTCTGTTAATGAAATTGGTTGGTTGTAAAGTAATATTTTGGAAAAGCTGTAATGAATGATAAATAGTAAAACGCAGTAAGTAAAATAGTAAAGTATGGTAAAGTAAAATAAAATATTCAGAGGGGATTTAATTCATGAAAGTTGAAAATTTTGTTTTATTCCATCAAGAGTGTTTGCATGAAAAAAAAAATAAAGAAAGGAAAATATGATTAACTTAAATATCGATGATAAAAAATAATTATTAGAGTTAATTAAATGAAATGCGATAAATTAAGTGAAACTCATGAAAAGCATATGTAGTGATAAAATATAACTTGAGTGGGAAATTTGGTTACAGTAAAAAATTATTTAAGAAGATAATTTTTTAAAATTCATGAAAATATTTGATAGTGATAAGTGTTAATTAATACGAAAAGTAAATTGATTGTAGATTTTCGAAAATTAAATGGATAAATGTATAAAAATAATAACGTATGTGATAATTTAAAATATTAACAATGAAAAAAGAATTAAAGACGATTAAATGAATCTAAATCGTAAATGAGTTGCTATTTTAGTAAACTCAAACTAGAGTGAAAAGCATTTTAGTAGGAACATGTTAAAATCTCTTGTGCTAAGAAAAATAAATAACTTTTAAGCATAATTTTGTAACTGGAATAAATGTATGATAAAATGATTAAGTTAAGTATTAATGAAAAAGTAATTATTAGAGTTAATTAAATGGAATGTGATAAATTCAATGAAACTCTTGAAACATATATGCAGTGTTGGAATGTAACTTGAGTGCGCAATTTGCTTACTGGAAAAAATTAATTAAGTTGATTTTTTTAAAATCTGAGAAAATTTGTTAATGATAAGTGTTAATTACTACTACGAGTAAATTGATTGCAAGTTTGACATGATTGCAAAAATTGAAGACATGATAACGTTTTGAAAAATTTGAAGGTTCGATTCCTGTCACTACTTGTGAAAAATTTCTAAGTTTAAAAATATCGGGAAAAAAAAAAAAAACGATAAAGTAAAAACAAGCGAGAAAATGATCAAACTCTAAAATATACTAAAAAAAAAAAATCGAAATCACGAAAAAATAATCTAAGTCTGAAATGCTTGAAATTAGTTAAAGACTAAAAAGTTAAGAAAATAGTTAAAGACTGAAAATAATTGAAAAACGGTAAAATAGTGAAAAAAAAAATCAAAGTGCTAAATGACAGGAAAAAACGTTAAAGTTCAAAATGTGTGAAAGAATATTTAAGTTAATTATTTCTTTGAAAATTTAAGTTAATTATTTCTTTGAAAATTTAACAAGTAAGAAAAAATATTTTGTTGTATGAAAGTCAAAAAAAATTAGTTAAGAAAATTATTTCTTCGAAATTTTTACAAGTTAGAAAAAATATTTGTAAATTTGACAAAGAAAAATGAAATTAGTTAAGAAAATTTAACAAGTTAGAAAAAATAAAAATGATAAAGTTTGAAATGCATGAAAAAGAAAATCAAAGTTTAAAATATATTTCAAGTCCACAAAGCATTGAACCAAATCTAAAATCTCGAATGGGTTGTATTTAAATAAATCTTTACTTAAGTGAAAACTTTGTTATTATGAAAAATAATAATAATGATGATAGTTTCAATTATGAGCTGAAATTCAGTTAATGATATGCCATGATTAGTACTAAAGAGTAAATTAACTGATGGTTTTAAAATTAATTTAATTGTAATATTCGTTGTCATGGTACAGATTCACATTAAGACTGAAAGAGTAATGAAAAATATAGCATAGTGGTTAGCATACGTTTTTGCTAACTCAAAGTTTGGGTGTTCGATTCCCAACTTCAACACTCTGTAAAAATAAAAATAATTAAATTCGCAGAAATAAAAAAATAAAAATAAACCTCTCAATAGATGGCGCCATGAACGTTAAACACCGCATAAGTTAAAGCATAGCAACAGGTGTTGCCAACCGAAAACTAAAAACTCTGGTTGTCATAACAACCAAAACTTTGACGTTGCCATTCAAAAAGTGAAAAACCTCCTAGTCTTCTATGACTAGAAAAACGACAAAGTCCAAAAGCGCGGGAAAATATTCAAAAACGCGCGAAAACTATTCGTAACCTTTCACGAGCGAAAACGAGGAAGGGCGAAAACGCGGTGGTCATCTTCTTCAAGATTCAGGCGCAACCCAAGGTCGGAGGAAGTGGAGGAAGTGGGAGGAAGTGGGGAGGAAGTGGTTCCACTTCACACTTCCTCCTGACGTTGAACTCTCATTTTTTACCTACTCACAGGTTTTACTGTACCAACTGGCTCATAAAATTCATTTTGATAACACTAGATGTCAATATCAGTTTTACCCGCCTAAAAAGTTTTTCATTTAAATGCAAACTTATGACTATTTTACCGGATCCTTGTCTTACTGGTGACCTTACTTTTTTCTTTGTATATACCACTAGCGCCGCCAGAATTACTTTCGGGAAGGTTTTATTTATTTATTTATTTTTAAATTTTTAATTTTTTAAAATTATTTTTTATTTTTTAAATTTTTTAAATTTTTTTTAGTTTTTTTTTTTTTTTTTTCAAAACAATCCTTGCATTTGTATAGACCACTGAAAACGGATTGGCATCTGGGGAGCATTTTTACCCCCCAAACCAACTCCTTCGCTGCGCCTCTGATGGTATATGCAGAGCTGATTTAATTTTAGCGTTAATCGTTCCAATTGGGGGCTGATTTTGGCCATCGTTTGTTCGAATAAAAATAGCTTAATTTATACAACAGTGTGACAATGTGAATTCATATTAAATTGTCGTCTACTCGAGAAAGCCTTTCACGCAATTTAATTGTCGGCAAATCATCAGAAAAATCTCAATAATTAAAAAATTTTTATCTGTTGCCGTCTTCTATTTCTAAACAAATAAAATGTTTGCATTTAAAACAAGCAAGACTTTTGAAATAGTTTTCAATTTTCGCTCTTTGATTGTGCTTATGTGGGGATAATTGGGAAATTGGCGCTGTCGTCAAATTTTTGCAGGCGTAATTTTATTTTGGTTACCCAGTTTTTTAAGGTAACCCTACGCAATAAATATTTACCAACTCTTTGTTTACACAGGCATAGGAAAAACACTCCTTGCGCAGGTTTTGGTGCCAAAAATTTCCGCCAATGCGTTAAGATCGCCAATTTTCCAATTATCGAAAACTTCCTGCCTTTGTGAATAGCAGAAATTTGTAGTAGCGATTACATGAGCAATTATACGTTAGATCCAAAAATTTATAGTAAGATTATAGAAGAAAGTTTCGTGATGGTTACAACATACTAGTTTCATACGTAAATGGCATGAATTACTCTGATGAGAAAAAATATATATATATATGAAACTATGAAAGTATCAAAACTGATCTCCCATCTAAATTACGCCCTATTTACACCTAATAAAAAGCTAAAGCACCTTGTTACCGTCTCGTAACACATTTTGAACTTAGTGAGCCAAATTGTCTACGCAGTATAATATTAAAGTTCATGACGTTCTTGAAAGAAAAAGCTTAAATTGAAAAACACATTTTTCCACGGTTGCCACAAATCAAAAGAGTAAATTTTTGTTGCCTCGAGGTGGAAAGGATGATCATTACTTGGTTTCAAGACTTATCCCCATCACACCGTTGATCAATTTTTATGAATTCTTATACAAGATTATTACGTCTGAAACTTATACAAGTTTATTACATATGAAACTCAAAGTTGAAACAGAACACAAACACTGTAAGCACAAATTGTAAAAAAAAAGTTCCATTAATTATAAATAATTACATCTTAGCAGATTTAATTACATTTCGGGATACTAATAAGCTCTTATCAACGGCTATAAATTATCTGCAGTAAAACAAACATTTCTTTTTTTTTTCTTTTTCCACTTTTTTATCTCTAGAAAAAAAAGTGAAGATAATCTCATCGCAGTAAGTTAGTTTCTACGCAGTGTCCGACTTCAAACAACTGACGAAATCCAAGAACTTCAAACTTTTTTTTTTCGCACATTTTTTTTTTTTTTTTTTTTTTTTTTCAGAAGAAAAAAAACGCAGGAAAGAAAAGAGAAGCCAACATAGCGATAATATCTAGCTGTCCTATTGCTCAAAACATCTTTAAATTTCGTCTACGATTTCTTGTTCAACATGAATCAACGTGTAATCAGGCGCGGATCCAAAAAAGAGGGGGTCATGGGTTCATGAACCCCCCCCCCCCCCCAAAGCGACCAAATATTGCCTAAAGTTGTATTTAAGGGACCTATTTTTTTTTAAATCGCCCCAGACCCCCTACTTTAGCAAAAATTGCACTTTGATCCCTCCCTCTCCGATAATGACCCCCTTCAGAGTTAGAAGCTGAATCCGCCCCTGTGTGTAATACAAGCTCTTCATTCCACAGAGTATCATTCTTGAAGCTAATTAGTAAGGGGGCAACTCCAAGTGTGAGGGAAAGATGACAGATCTTTTGATGAAAGAAAATTAAGTGATTATACTGAAACTATGTTCATAAAAAGGAAGCTTTTTGTTTCTTTGTATGTGAATGTTAACATTTTAAAACTAACAAATTGCAGGGGGGGGGGGTGACTTCTTTTAAACATATCACTCAACGACGTCGATAGTGGCACCAGGCGTGTCCATCCCCCTCCCCCAAATTCAATGGCTCAAATTCTCCTTCAAAATTTTCCTCAACTCTCCCCCCTTTTTTTGTTTTTAGCTTTTTATTTTATTTATTTATTTTTAAAAATAATTTTTAATTTTTTTTTCTTTTTAATATTTTTTTTATTTATTCTTTTAAGTATTTTTTATTTACTTATGTATTTAATTATTTTTAATTATTATTATTATTTTATTAGAAAATTTCTGTGTTACGTCAATGAGACACACACACACAAACTAAATAAATGAAATAAAAAATAAACAGAATAAAATAAAATAAATACTAATTCAAATTAAAAATAAATAAATAAAAAGCAATTTTAAAAATCCCCCCAAACATTTTGATGCGCAACTTGCACCATAATCCCCCCTAGTGGGCACCCCTGAGTGGCACATCTCAGAAAAACAGCAGCAAGGTTTTACGATTTATGTAATACTATCGTCACGTGCAGGAATGCCCACCTAGGAGGGATCATGGCGCAGACTGCGCCATTGAAATTTTCAGGGGGGGGGGTGATTTTATGGGTATTTTTCTCATTTTGAGGGGTCTTCGCGATATTTAGGGGGTAGGGTGCGCCCTTGCTATTAGGAAGTGGGCATCCCAGGGTCACGTGCCAATGCGCCAACGTCAAATTTATGCCACATTTTGATAATTTTTAAGCACATCGCCTGCATTATTTGAGATAACGAGGTTGGAATTTTACCCGAAGCAACTAAACCTCACACAAGTGCTTCCGTCAGCATTGTACCACCAACTTTTTCTCGTTCAAAATACATTTGAAGTTCGCCTTGTCATAATATTAGTACACTCAGTATTTATGACTGAAATCTGTGTTTTAAAAAATTGTTATTTTTGTCCTTTTTTTGTTTTGGTGGAATGAAAAATTTAGCTGAGTATCAATCTTTATTTAAACTTTTATCAAAAAGGGAGAACCTCACCAAACTTTGAATGGCATACATATATTTTCTAACTTTTTAACAGTACCCTTAAAATTTTGATGACATTTAAAAAGAATTTCACTTTATTTTGTTTAACTTTTTTAAAACATTTTGAATTCAACGGAAAAAGGCGCTAAGGGATTTTTTTAAAACTTATTTCCTTAATTTTTATTTGTTTATTTAATTTTTACGCTTGTATAGAGATAATTTAACTTTTTAATTGTCTGTATAAGAAATGTATTAATTTATATACACCGAGTGATAGCCTAGTGCCTTAAAGATCTTTTTTTTAGAATAGTGACAGAATGACACAATTTCGGAATGGAACTTTTTTTATGTACTTGTTTAATAAAGAGTATTAAATAATAATATAAATGAAAAGCATCGAAAACTTCCTAACTTCTGTATAGAGTCCCGATAAATGGTGAATCTTTAAAACAAAGAAACTTTTGGCCCAATTACGTACTATTCCGTCGGAAAAAAAAGCAATGTCACAGAAAAGAAAGAAACTTAGGTTTGGAATGAGGCCACTTATAAGGTTTTGTTTTCACAAGAAGCCTTCGTGTCAGGGCTTCCGGACTTTCAGCAATATAAGTCTTAAGATTGCTTCTCGTACCAGACCCTATGAATAAGAAAGTTCTGAATAGTGAACTTCATCGCTTTATTAATTATTTTTTGATCAAAATACAGATTCTTTTAAAGAAGTATTTATCCAGCTCGTAATATAAGAACAGTTAACTGATAAATGAATTTAGTAAAGCAAAGAGAAGTTAAAGATGTATATGAGATCATTTTTAGCATCAGCGTATGTGTGAGAAAAGGCAAACTCGAATATTTGTGTATTTCGTATACGCACAAAAAAATATTCGAGATTCAGTGGTTGAAAACAACGGCAAGCTGAGCAATTCACTTGTCCTATGGCCAAGAGCGTGTACAGAGGGAGGGGAGAAGGGACACCTTTTGGCCCGGACACGAGCCTGGAGTGGTCCCAATATTTTTAAAACTAGGCGTGAAATAGAGGGGTAAATAATATGGAGGGGACCCGTAAAAGTCATTTATGACGGGCCCCAAAATTTCTGTGCACGTTCCTGCCTATGGCTTGTCCTATGACCACCTGCCTTACCAAAGATTCTGTTCTTTAAGTGGAACTTGACTCTTTACTCCCTTTGTAACAAGTGGGTGTTACCAGGGGCGTACACAGAAATTTTGGGGCCCGTCACAAATGACTTTTCCGGGCCGTCCTCCACGTTGTTTAATTTCACTTCTAGTTTTTAATATATTGGTCCCCACCTCCGGGTCGGGCCCGGGCCAACAGGTGTCCCTTCTCCCCTCCCCCTCCCCCCTGTGCACACCCGTGGGTGTTACGCAGGGCTGCCAGACGTCCCGGATTTCAAGGGACAGTCCCGTATTTTGAAAAATTGTCCCGCGTCCCGGGGAACTTCCATACGGGACGGCTAAAGTCCCGTATTCTGGCTAATAACAATACATATTTTACAAAACGAGACTTTTTTAAGGGGAAAAAATAAAGTAAAACAAAAAATTGTGAAATAAAGAGCAATAAAAAAATCATGTGGCAGCAAAGGCAAAAATTATTTTCGTTGAAATTTGGTTTTTGTTTTGGAAGAACAATGAGAAGCTGAATGATTGCTTCCTCTTTGCTCATAGACTAATGTTAGAAATATATCTCTGCTGATGCATCGTTTAATCGCAATGAAAACGATTTTTATACTTTGATCGGCGACATTTTGCAAGGTTTAAGGTTTTGTTACGATTGAATTTTTCAGATTTATCACGAAGAGCTGTTTTACGTCGGAAAGCACCCCTTAAAAAATACACCATATCCAGTAATTACTCTCACCTCAAAAAGATCCTCCCCCCCCTTTCACTCCTAGAAGCCTGTCCCGTATTTACTATTCTTTAATCTGGCAACCTGGTGTTACGTTTGAGCTTCGTTTCAAAACAAGCGCTAATGCACAAGCAGTGCTTGCTCTGAAAATTTTGAAAGTCATGCCCAAGACTAATAATTAGGGGCGCAGCAAGAGAGGGGGAACCTCCCAAACCTTTAATTCAGGTAACGGATTCTTATAAAAAAAAAACTTTTGAGTAGTCAGAATGCTACAGTGCCGGATAGGGGGGAGTGAGTCGTGGCCATTGCTTCACATACGGCGACTTCTTGGGGGTGCAAAATTTAACTTATTTCTGTTTTTTTTTTCGTTGAAACTCGATATAGGAACCTAAAACAAGATTGGTAAGGGCGGCAGCCTCAAGTTTTTGCCCCGAGTCTGAAAAATCGAAGATCCAGCACCGGAATCCAGGGTTTATCAGAAAGCATTTAGTTGAAAACGATTTTTCGTTTGCAACTCTGAGTTTTTGTTAAATGACTTTGCCTCCCCTGCACAAGTTCATTTCTTTTTTACATTGTCAAAGGGATTCCTTTAAAAAAAAAAAAAAAACCCTGGTACACGTGTGTGCAACTTTTCTTGCAAATTTTGTGCCTTTTAAACTTTTTGTTTTCGTTTTAACTGACATCATCACAAAGGCATTTTTTAAAGCTGATACTCTGTTCTGGCACCAGTTTGGTTGAGAGAAATGTTGCTCGTGGTAAAAAACATGTAATTCTAGAGTTAAGTGCTATAAAGTTTTCGAATCAACTTCAAAGCTGAACTTAAGCAAGCATAAAATTTTGGGTTTGGAACTTTTGAAACTTTGCAAAATTTCTAACCGTCTGAAAGTTTGAAGCGTCACAAACTAAAACATCAAGTTGGCAAAGATTCTATCAAACCTTACAACCTTACTGTTTTCTTCTGAGAAAAAAACGCTATTTTTATCTCCCCTCAGGAGAAAAAAAATCGGGACCAGCGCCGTTTTCCAACATATCGTAGTCCACATTAGTATCGATATCTTTGCCCTAGGTTCGGGGCTATAGAAAGACTCCTCGTTAAAAAGCGCAAGTCTTCAGATAAGAAAGGAACTCCGTCTCGTCTGCAAGCAGTTATCAACCTGCTAGGAACGATTTCTCTACGGGAAAGAGAGAGAGAGAAAGTATGTGGGAGGAGGAGGGTCACACGTCTCAAGAGGCTGGATGGAACGCCACTTTAAAAAAAAGAAAGAAGAAAAAACGGCGTTCGGGATGGAATTTGAGTGCGTAATTTTCCACCCTTCATTTGGGCCACTAAATCACTTTGAGAGGCATGCCAACATAAATCAGTGCGGAGGATCAAAATAATCGGTTCGCTAAAGATGGCGCGTAATTGAGTCATTGCCTCCTAGCATTTTAGGAGAGTTGGGAACATAGCCTCCACGGAAAGGAGAACGACCCTTCCGACATTTTTGTTTGAGATAGACGTATAGGATCCAATCTTCTAAAAAGAAGGGGAATGTGAGGCAGTGAAATAGCTTAGACAACTTACTTTTTTTTAAATGAACAATTTGGAAATTTATTCTGAAAAATGAAGGTATATAAAGAAAAAAGAAAAATTAATTTGAATTTTGACATCTTGAATTCAAATTATGTTTTTCGCAATCACGAGTGTGTGTATGTAGACGTGTGTGTTTGTGCGTGGGGGGTATGTTTGTTTGTGTGTAGGGGGTATGTGTATGTATGTGTAGGCATGTGTGTTTGTGTCTGTGTGCTGGCATAAGTGTGTGGGTAGTTGTGTGTATGAGTGTTTGTGTGCGTGGGGGCGAGGTATGTGTATGTGTGTGTAGGCATATGTGTTTGTGTGTGTGTGCAGGCATGAATGTGTGGGTAGTTGTGTGTATGTGTGTATGTTTTTGTGTATGTGTAGGCGTCTGTATGTATGCGTGTTTGTGTGTATGTGTTTGTGTGTGTGTGCGTATGTGTGTGTAGTTGTGTATGTATGCGCGTGTGTGTAGGACATGGATGCAACCTAGAGACGGCTTTCGCTATAGGAGCAGCATCGTGAGGAGCCGGTCGACGGTGATGGTGCGGAGGGTGGCGGTGGGAAAATAAAATGATAGGACGCCAAAAAAACAGTTAAATGAAAGCAATAAGCAATCGTGATTGCTCAAAAAAAAATTAATATAACTTGCATTCAAACATATATATATATATATATATATATATATATATATATATATATATATATATATATATATATATATATATATATATATATATATATTGGCAGTTTATTTGTATCTTCCAAAAAAAGTGTGAAAATTTTTCAAGGTTTTTTTTATACATGGGGCATAGTGGAAAAAATATTTTTCTAATGAAATATTTTCTATTCGATCGTTAAAGATATTTTTGATCAAATGAATGGGTAAATGAAAGAATGCATGAATAAATGAAAATGAAAAGAAACAATAAACTAGTACATAAATAAATACGGTAATAAATGAGAAATATAAATCAGTTAATAAAATTGTGAATGAGTACATAAATAAGGGAATTATTAAATGAACGAATGTAAATGATGTAATTTACAAATGAATAGGTATGTGATTCTATAAAGATTGGTAAATGAAATTAACTATTTCACTTTGCCCCGCATGCACTTGACTAACTGAACGAAGCATTTAAAAGAAAAATAAGCTTTATACTAAGCAAATAAATACTGCACTGAATATTAGTAGATCTCAATTAATATATTAACTGCATAAATATGATTATAGTCTTTCAAAAAAAAAAAAAAACTGAAGGGCGATGGGAGGGGTCCAAACCCCCCGGACCCTCTCCTTGTGTGAGCCACTGGGTGTGAGTATTTTCTTACTCACATATTATAGGATTTATATGAAACGTTTGCTTATTAGAATAAAGTAATTATTAGCGGTTTGATAATTAATCTTATTATGGGAATAATGAATTTTCACAAAGTATGAGGTCGCGTACTAACTTTGAAAACAATCCGACTACAGGTAGCGAGTGAAAAATGAATTTAAAAAATCCAATGAAACCGTTAAAAGGTAATCATTTAGAAGTGTCGCAATGAATTTCTATTTCATAGTCTACGTTTAAAATTCTAAAAAAATGCCGAAAAAGATCAAATGCTATAGTTTGTAATACGATAAATTAATACTGGGCACTGTTACACAAATTTGTTGCACATTTGTTCAACAAAAGCATTTGAAGTTAATCAGGCTCTCAGTGATGGGAGATATATTTTGATACTTGAGATTTTGGCGCAATTGCCAATTTTGGGTAATTGTGGTTTTCATTTCGGCATGATCGGTAGGACCGAAAAATTTAGCTTCTAAAAAATATTCTTAATATGAGAATTTTATGAATCCGCGCCTGCTATGGACTACAATGATGTGAGCTAATGTGGTGAACCACTAGCGCAGTCAGAACAACATATTTTGATCAAAAATACCTTCTGATGGAGGGCTTTGTTTAAAAACAATACCTTCTGGAGAGTTTTTTGCTCGAACATACCTTCTGGAGTTGGTTTTTTGATCAAAAAGACCTTCTGGAGGGGGTTTCTTGATCAAATCAATCCTTTCATATGTTTAAACTACTGTGTTAGAATACGCATTTAAATTAAAACCGGGGATTGTTTATACCCCCCCCCCTCCCCTCCATGCGCCACTGTGTTGAACCAAAGCGGCGATCCTGAAGCGACCCGAATGGAAGAAATATAAATAAATGTACGCTTGTCACGTGAACAGAGGAATGGAAGAGAGACAACAGAAAATTAATCTTTTTTTTTTTAATGAAGGGTAACATTTTTTGAGCAATCACGATTGCTTATTATCCTCACTTGACCGTTCTTGGCGTTTGATTCCTTTTTCAGCTTGGACCAGGCACACCAGCACCACCGCCCACCGACCTCTGCATGCGCGGCTCCTCCGTTCCTGAATTATCCGCTTCTCCTGATCGGAGGCGTCCATGTCCTACAGACACGCACGCTTACACACACACGACTTCACACACATACACTCACACACGCCTACGTGCATACACACAGGTCTACGCACACACACAAGCCTACACACACACAACTATGCACACGTAACCACCCAGGAGGAGAGGCTGACTTGGGGGGACAGCAGCAGTTTCTAGAAACAATAACTGACAGGAGCCGTTTCTAGAAACAATAACTCCAATGAGTAGGGTCCTGTCGCAGCTCGTGATTGCGAAAAACATAATTTGAATTCAAATTAATATTTTTTCTTTTATTTTCCTTCCGCCAGCCAAATGCAGCATTCCAAATTTGCAGAATGGTAAAATCCCTACTCCTTTGATTCGGATTTGTAAGGCTTCATAAAATAAGCCGTATTCCTTCGCGGTTACGCCCAGTGGCGGATCCAGACTATGGGTTTTGGGAAGGGAACTTTTTTCGAAATTATTTTTTCGGCGGGAAGGATAAAAAACGACAGTAGAACCTCGTTTATCCGGCTCGCATTAATTCGGATCAAATGTTAACTTTTTCAATTATATATATTTTTTTAACTTTACAATCATACCAAATTCAAATTATCATGACAAGAACGAAACAAAAAATACTACTAACTTGCGTTTTTATTTTGTTAAATGTGCATTTACTGTACAGAGTTTGCAAAAAATTACGGTAACTTAACAAAGAGAGGGTCTCTGAGAGCAAATTTTCAAAACTACCGTCAAAAATCGGAATTTCAGGCAAGTGTTGGTAACGTAAGGTGGAAGGGAGGGGATCTGGCATTTTCATTCGATTCACTTCAGTAATAGATCGTTATTTTTTGACTTCATTTGAAAAAGAAAGAATAGGAAAAAAAAAACACAAACATGTAAGAAAAATAAAGCGGGACTCAGAGGTTGTCATTAGGCCCGTTCAACAGTTCGGAATCCATTCTCCGAAGATATGACATTTGCAACTGTTCTCACCGAGATTGAGGGCGTGCACCTTTGCAGCGGCAGTTTCTATTATTGGTCTATTTCAAGCGTTCCCATTGGTCCCCTGCATCACCAGGTGTACAAAAGACGAGCGCGCAAAATTCACGTTCTATGGCAGAAGTCCCCAAAGAAGTCCAACTTGTTTACACTCCACCAGTCAGTCAGGTATCCAATAATAGCGAAGTAGAGTATCAACTCTGACCCCCCTGCCCTCCCCCCCCCCAAAAAAAGGCACATTAACCAGAAAATTACTTTTTTTTCCCCTATGTTAATAAAACTCGGGCATTAGAATCTTAATACCTGCATCAAAGAAAAAAAAAACAATCTTATTGTTTAAAATTTAATACAGTAGAACCTCGCTTTTCCGGCCCTCGTTTATCCGGATCAAATTTTTAGCCTTTTTGAAAATTTTACACTCACGCAATTAATTTTAAGTTGGGATAGCGAGCAGGTTCAAAAATGTACTCTAAACATTCGCTTTCTACTTCCTTTTACAAAAAAGGAAGTATTGTATTCGCGAACAAAGTTTCACTCAAAAATCGGCCTTAATTTCCATTTTGCTCGCCCGCGAATGAATATTGAGTTTTTCTTTCAACCCGACCACACGTGGGTATATGCCAAAGAACGTATAGACACCCGAAGTAACCATTTTAACGATCTCCAAATTAATTACAACAATTTTCTCGTGGCGTCCGTATGTATGTGCGTATGTATCTCGCATAACTCAAAAACGGTATGTCTTAGAAAGTTAAAATTTGGTAGGTAGACTCCTAGTGGGGTCTAGTTGTGCACCTCTTTGGTTGCATTCGGATTATCCAAAGGGGATCTTTTACTCCTTTTTGGGGGGAAATCATTGTTAATTTCAATGTTAACTCTAGTTATGTTATAATTTGGCAGACACTTGGCGATATATCTCCAAGTATTTTGTCGCCAATTTGGCAACAGATTTGGTGTTCTTTTTTTTTTAAATATTTGGTTTTAATTTGGCCATTATTAGAGAGTTAACCATTGAATCACATTAAAATGTCCAATATTGGGAAATTTACCTGTATAAAACGTTTTCTTTGCTTCGGTTCGCAACAAACTTGGGGTGAAAATATTTAAAGCAGGGGTTCCCAACCTGTGGAGGGGTCGCGAATCATTTCTTAGGGGGTTGCGAGATTTTCCCTATCATATTATTGCATAGTTGGAAAATCGAAATACATAGGCGAAAAATAGCACCATTTTAGAGTAGCATCAATCTTTGAGCACAATGGCGAATCCAGGAGAAGGGCAATGGGGCAGCAGCAACTCCACCCCCCCCCCCTCTCATTCTAAAGAACCTAACCCCTAACGTCCTCAAAGATTATCTTAAGATTTGGTTTTAAGGCAGGGCTTCCCAAACTTTATAGCCAGCGGACCCTTTTCACGAACCCCTGTCATTAGAGTGTAAGTATAGGTACTTCTAGTTTGCAGTCAGTTGAACTTAAATTAAATGAAATTAATAGTTACCAATTAGAGGGGAAAATCACTATTAAAAAAAAAGGAGTTGGTAAGTGGTTTACAATGTTTAACTTCATTTAAAAATTCTCGAGTATAAAAATAAAATTGATGAGGCAGAATTCAGTTGGTAACAAAGTAATTAAAATTCAAAATTGAACATCGAATTCATGGGAAAAGTGACGTTATTTTAGTTAGCTATAATACAAATTTACTATATTCAGTTGAATTTTTGACTGCTTTAGTTGAATACCAGGTTCAGAATCTTGACGGCTTCAGTATTTAGTTTCGCACTACAAATGTTTTGAAACTTTCTGAACACGTTTTGTGAACACTTTTTGAGCTGCCCCTATTTAGAACACTTTGAAGCACACTTTTTGGAACAGCCTTCTTAAAATTTAACTGAGAACACTTACTTGGTTTAGCATTATTTTTTAACACTTATGGGAATGTATTTGAAAACATTTTTGGAACACTGACACTTGACACATGTCTCTTTTTTAAAAAAGAAACATTTCGTAACACTTTTATGGACACTTTTTACAGCCTTTGTAAAGCACTCCTTTGATTATACCAGTATTTTTTGCTGTGAATTTTACAGAAATTTCGTGAGGCAGCTCTCAATCGCCACTGAGCAATGCACGGCATCTTTTCCGGCAATCTCTTTTACCGGCATTCTTGACACCAACCGACAGCGATTCTTTGCAGCAAAATGCCTGTAGTATCATGGAGAGATTCTATTGATTGGTAGTTAAACAAAGCTGTTGAAATTATATTTTTGCGAAAGAAAGCGATGACTTCAGAACTTAACCCAAATGTGTACCTAATCTGCTCTTAAATGTTCCCCCAATTCGTTCTCAAATGTGTTCCCAAGCTTAAATTTACCAAATTTCCTGAGCGGGACGAATTCAGAACAGATTCGGAGCACATTTAACTAAATTTTCTTTTTAATGCAGCACATTCTGAACATATTTTAGTATACATTCATGGCATACGAGCACTTTTCCTGAATTAAAGTGTTCCGAAGTGTACTGGGAATTTGCGGTGTGGTGACGAAGTGATCTTACAGCATTGTAATTCAAAATCCGGGGTGATTTGGTGTCGGAACGTAGTTCTGGTATTGTTTTTTTAGTCCCCTATCATATAAAACTGTTTACGACTAAGGATTAAAATCTTTCAGATTAAAATTCCAGCATTGTAAAATTTACAAAGTCACCTACCTCTCTTTGAGATGTCTGTAAGAAGTGCTCAAAAGGCAACTTAATGCTTCGAAGGTGAAAATTCTGGCTTTCAAATGCAAAAGCATTATTTCAATATCATTCAACGTTTCTGATACATGTTTTTTTCCGAAGTTTGCTGCGGACCCTCTGCTAAAGCTCGGCGGACCCCAAGGGGTCCGCGGATCACAGTTTGGAAAGCCATGGTTTAAGGACTTCAATCTCTACTAATTTCCACGAAAAGAGTTCCAAATTCACTCCCTCTAACATCACCCAAAATCGTTTTTGGAACTTCAATTTCACTTAATTTTCGTGCGAGAGATTCTCTAAACCCCAATCCGTATCCTGAAAGACGTGCAGTAGTTGTGTTTTTAGGACATAATTTCTGAATTATTCCGAGGAAGAGACCTGAACCCCATCCTTTAACTTCAAAAAAAAGAAAAAAAGCCAAGAAATGGGCTTTAAGCATTTTAATTTCGAAAAAAGTACCTGCTGTTCCCTTTCACATAATTAAAGGTCATATAAAATTTCGTTTTTAGGACTAAAATTTTCAAAAAAATTCGGAATGAGAGTCTCCGAACATATTCACTTCTCATAAAAGATAGCCTACTATTTTTTTTTTTTTTTTTTTTGGAATAAATTTAAAAACATTTCCTTATGGAGTACCCGAAATCCTCTCTCCCCCCTCAATTAAAACTCGTCTAAAATTTTGTTTTTGGAACTTAAATTCCAAAAAAAAAATCCGGGGAAGGGGAGGCTAAATATACATGTATGGCCTATAATTGCATTTTTAGAATCTCAAATTAAAATTTTTTTCCGGAGGATAGGTGACCCGAACCCCTTTTCTTCTCTTAACTGTAATAAAGATAGCCTACAACTAAACTTATTTAGGACATACAGTCGACTCCCGCTACAACGCGATTCGACTTACGCGAAATGGCTAAAGCGAATTTTTCACGTGTAACGAATTTTAGAGCCAATGCGAATTTTTCGTCCACAACACGAATTTTTTTGGAAGGAAGTATCGGCTTCGTTATTGGCTACTAAATACTGATTTCGTTGAATGTTATCATATCCCTTTAAGCATCACTGACAGCGAAAATTCCCACCCCATAGTCGCAGCGCATCGCGTTGTTAGTGCATCAAATAACCACTCAGCATCTCATTTCTTTATTTTTTCATTCTAAATATTAAAGTTTATGAAATATAATGGCACCTTAGGGGTACCTTCATCTAAAGTTTGTGAAGACGGGAAGAAAGAAAAAGTTTTTATGATTTACAAAAAAAAAAAAAAAAACTAAGATTCACGATATGTTTGAACATTAAACAAATTTTTTTCATGTTTTATTCATGTTGAATAAAAGTTTTTATTTTTAAATACAGTAAAAAGTCCGTTCTTTACGTAAGAAACTTTCGTGCATAGTTGAGGAATGCTTTAAAGCAGTTTGAGGGGTGTTTATAAGTGTCTGAAAGAATTTGGTATGCTTGTAAAAAAATGTATACATATATTTCTTCATAACGCGAAATTCCAACTTACGCGAGGAGTCTTGGAACGCATCCCTCGCGTAAGTCGGGACTCGACTGTATTATTTTCATTTTCGAAAAATTAGAGAGCATCTCCACTATTCCCCATCGTTAAAAATCGTCTAAGTTAATCGTCTGATTTAAAGGGTTTCTTTGCTTACTTCGAGGCACTATTTTCATTACATTGGAGTAAAAGGAAGTCATGTGATGCACACATCAGCTCGTTTTGATCAAAGAATGATAAAGCGTTTGCGTTACAGCTTCATTCAAACGTCTTTGAAACAGTGAAATTCACATTTTTTTTTAACGAAGAAGACTTCTTCGTTAAAATATGTGAAAAATTAATTTTATAATGTTTAATGACTCATAAACAATTATATGTAATTTATAGTTAAACAATTATTTTTATTTATTTTTATTTTTACGTAATGAACGGTAAGAATATTTTTCTGCTGATTTTCTTAGCTTGTTACCCATATTCAGGGGCGGACTGGGTCCCCGCAAGAGGGCGGCAACCTTGACTCACTAAGGGCGTTAAAAAAATAATAAAATAAAAAAAGGCGCTTTTGCTCGAAGGCAAAAATAAAATAAAATAAATAAATAAATAAGTGGCGCATACTAAAGGGAGTTCGAGGGAGCAAAAAAACTAATAAATAAGCCCCACAGGTTTGAGGGTGAAAAGATAATTAAACAAATTATAAAAAACAGAATAAAGGTTCGAGGGCGCAAGGGTATCCCAGAACGTGAAAGTGGGCCAATCCGCCCCTGGGGTTTTCGACTATCTGAATTACCTTTCGTCCTAGAAAGTTTAGCACAGTTTCTGCAATTTCTTTTTGTTTTTTTCTTTTTTTTCCTGAATTTTCGTCATCTATTTTACTTTGTCTTTGTTGTACAAGCTCGCTTATTCGGATTCCGTCGAAAATAAAGAACATAAAAACGTTACATTTCAACAATTTCCTATTGTTAGTAAGGAATCTAAAACACATTTCTTCAAATAACTCAAAACCTCATTTCTGTAGATACTGCGCTTTACCTTCCCTCGGTAGTATTGCTCTCATTTTTTTTCTCATCGAAAACATCGCAAATTTTCATACTCAACGATAAAGCTTAATGTATTTTAAGTGTTAAACCCTCCACTGTTGAAAATTTCCATTCTCACCTATGCCGCATTAACGTCGAACAAATCTATGAACACTAGTTTCAAGGAAAACCACAATCCTTAACGCAGCTCGATTATCTCTTGAACAACTTCCGTTCTATGTTATGTAAATTCGGCCAGGAATAACGTACCACATTACCGCCATCAGATACGTAATCAAAACATCGCACTAACCCGATGACAAGACACATTGCATTTCCTTCCCTGAATATTAACTCATCTTTCTTTACCGGAAAGGGTTTATTTATTTCTGTTGCCCCGAATGGGTCGAGTCTTGCACACCAGCAGTTTTACAAATAAATATAAATGCTACGTTTCCGGTTCTTGGAAGAGTGCTTTAAAAAATAAATAAAATTGAGCTTGCTTCTTACAAATTAAAGCTTTTGATATCACTGATTGTAGCAATGTATTTGCTCTGAGTTTCTGAAGTTAAACTCTTGCTTTGGACTAAAATTTAGCCAAGAGTTTCTCTATTTGGGGGGAGGGGTGGAGTAGAAGTTTGTTACTGTAAAAATACCATAAATTTACTGTAAATTGGTTTCTTTTTGCCTTTTTCTTGTGGGAGTTCCCCTAACCTGAAGGTGATCCCCCCCCCTCCCTGTCCCAGGACCGTCATTTAGGTGATCAGAGGGCCTGGCTTTGAAAACTAATGTTTTCACTAAAAGTAGCCGGATTTTCAGTGTTCTCCAATAAACTTTGCATTGAGCATGCAGTATGCACCCTTTGTCCACCCCCCCCCCTCACACATGGAAAAATAATCGTAATGACTGGTCTGACACCCCCCCCCTCTCTGAAAGGCTCCAATCACCTATTAGAACGGTTAAAAGGAAGTTTATTAAGCACTGTAAAACTCATAACATGTGTTTCTATTCCTATAGAAGAACGAAGCCTCATGAATACATTTTTTTTTTTTTTTTTGAACATTCCCAAAAATTAAGGCGATTTCTTTTCTTACACGATTTTTTAAAAAGAAGCGCCTAGAAAGAAAGCATTCAGCGGATTTCTTTATTCATTCGGCTTTCTTTTTACGTTTAGGGCATCGAATTTCTGTCACCCGCGCCAGCGGGATTAAAGAATTAGTGTTAGAGCAGCTAGGGTTACTGTCATTGCTGGGTGGCATTATGAAAGGTCGTTCGCTTTCTTGATTCAACTCTGCCATAGAAACGCAATCAGAGCCTTGAATTTCGTATGGTGTTGCTTTTACCTTTAACCTTTTCGCTTAGTAAGAAATTCTAATTTCACACATACTATGTTGCATTTTCATTTAACCTCTTTTTTATATGTATACAGTACAATATATAGAAACCCTAAGTAACCCCTTTCCACCGAATTAAGAGACAATTGTGGGGGGGGGGGGGTATATTGGATGTAAAGGAATCGTGCAGATTTTTTTTTTTTTTTTTTTTTTTTTTTTTTGACTAACTAATTATTAAAACTACAATACAGCTCAGACGGTTGCGTCCTCATCGTGCATTTATTGAAGATTATTCGTCAATAAATTATTTTATTACATGAATAGAAAAATGTCGATTTCTTAAAATGACAAAAAAGGGGGAAGATTTTTTGTTTCACTCCAGTAGTTTATGATTCTAAATAAAATTTCATTGCATTTGTGTAACTTTTAGTCATATTTAAAATGACTATGGCTTTCTACACACGAGGCGGTTAGTATTTCCGAAAAAGTTGCCTGTTAGCTTTTGTCGACTAGCTTGTTTCGTTTTTTCCCTACGGAGCAACTTAGTTGAATCAACTTTTCTTCTAATAAGCCGAATGTATTCGAGCAGCTGCACCACAACGCTGTTAAAACAGAACTGAGTTAACTCTCAATTTAGTTTACTCGTGTGTATTGGCAATGTCCCGATGAGTTGAAATAACAAAAAAGTTTATTACGCTCATCAGGGTCATTCAGGAGTTCCCTCTCCCTAAAAACAACTTGTTGAGATTTTTTTTGAACCCGACCACACGTGGATATATGTCTAAGAACGTACAGACACCCGAAATATCTATTTTGTCGATCCCTGAATTAATTACAACTGTCGTGACGTCTGTATGTGCGTATGTATCTCGCATAACTCAAAAACGGTACAGTAAAACCTGTGAAGTTGACCATGACCACCCTTGTAAGTTAACCACCTATCTAAGTTGATCGCTTTTTTCAAGCAAGCTCTTATGATATAAATCAACCTCTGTAAGTTGACCACCTGTTTAAGTGGACCACTAAAGTAGTGCACCGCAAGTGATCAACTTACACAGGTTTCACTGTATGTCCTAGAAAGTTGAAATTTGGTACGTAGACTCCTAGTGGGATCTAGTTGTGCACCTCTCCTTTTGGTTGCATTTGGATGTTCCTGAGGGGGTCTTTTACACCTTTTCTGGGAGAAATCATTGTTAATATCAATGCAAACTCAAGTGGTGTCATAATTTGACAAACACTTGATGACATATCGCCAAGCTTTTGGTCGCCAAGTTTTTTCGACGATTTATAGCGACAAGAAATTCGGCAATTTTTTTTTTTTTTTTTTTTTTTAATTCTGTTTTATTTTGGCCACTATTGGCGATATTTAGAGAGTTAACCGTTGAATCACATTAAAATGTCCAATATGGAAAATTAATCTGTATAAAACATTTTTTGCTTCAGTTCGCAACAAAATTGGGGCAAAAATATTTTAAGTGTTTCTTTGCTTACTCCAAGGCACTACTATTATCATTAAATTGGCGTAAAAGGAAGTCATGTGATGCACACATCAGCTCGTTTCTAATTGTTTGACTTTCATTTTATTACTCCGCTTTCAACTCAATATTATAACTTGAGATTTTTATAACCACTTCAGAACTTAATACTGATTTCTTTGCTTTTTTTTCCTTCTTGTTTAACAATCGTAGAACAGTGCAAACAAAGCATTAAAGAAATAAAATGAAAACGAAAAAAAAAATATCATAGATTACAAAGGGGGAAAAAAGGCCGAAAGCAAGACATTTGAGAAAGAAAAATCGCAAAATGAATACAAGAAAAAATCGAGAGGGGGGTAGCGAAAGGGTCATCGGACTTGGTGAAGCTACCGCCTGTTGCTCGCAGCTCTTGACGCCCGCGCCCGTCACGAAAATAGTGAGGCAGAACGAGGAAAGATTCATGGAGTTTTAAAGGGTTTTGTCTTACAGGGTGGCGACAGGAACTGTGAAAAAAAGTTCCCTGACTTTTCCCTGATTTCCCTGATTAAGTTCACCAAATTTCCCTGATTTACGTTACCAATGATAATGGTTTTCTTTCTTTGCTCTACTTGAAATCCATTGTATGTTTGTATAAAATGCAGTATTTTAAACGTTTTAAGTTGTGTAAAGTTGTTGAACTAAAGATATATTTTAAAAAGATGCTACTTTTTTTAATAAAATGGTTAGGGAAAAAAAGCCTACAAAACAGCATATTCAATTTTTCTACATGGAAAGATTATAGAAAATTAAAAAAAAAAATACTTTCCTTTCAGAAACCACTTAGCATAAGAATTTTAAGAAACTATTAAAATTACTCTTAAAAACATATGTGTATTTATGGTAGAACTAAAAAGCAATTGAAATTATTTTGAACTAAGTTTTCAAACAGTATAATAATTGTTGCAAGAATAACAAGTAATAGTGAAATAATAGAAGTAATGTAGTTATTCTTATATAACTAATTGAGATATTTATGCAAAACAGATGAAACCATTTGACATCCATTCATGGGGAGCTTTTCTCTAATCAAGAACATAGGTTTTAATGAATAAATACAGTATTTTAACAATAAAAAAATAAAGATATTTACTTAAGTGCACAAGTTAACTCTATTTCAAATGATTTCAGTATCTAACGAAAAAAAAATCTTAGATTCCTTTCGTAAGAAAGAACTTGAAAATGAGAGAAAAGAAAAAGAAGATAATTTAAAATATATAAAAGAAGAATACAACTTGTAATAAAATAAAAGAATCACTTAAGTCTGAAGAAAAGAAAACCTTTATAATCTGCGGTGACAACAAATAGTATAACGGCAAAAACAAAAGTTTTTTTTATTGAAAGTTCAATTTTAGCGATTAAATTTAAAACGCGAGGCAGTAATAACTTTTAAGCTTTTCTAGTATTAATTCGAAAATCAAAGATTTCTTCTTGAAATCGTGATTACAGTATGCTAATTACTTCGAGACAACGGAATAAAGGCAAAGGAGCTAAGACATTAATGAAGGCTTCCTCTTTTCCTGTATGGTTGTTTATTTTACATAGCATTGGAAGCGTAAAAGGGCATTTCAAGCTAGGTAAAATTAACAACCTAACAGACACAGAAGCAATCTTAGGAAGTTCATCTTGTGGTTAATAAGTAAGATTCAATACTTTGACGTTGAGTAAAAAAGATGCACAAATATGCGGCAGCGTTTAATCGCACCTCATTAATTTTACTTTTTTTTAAACAGATAATTGGCGGAAAATACGTAGGGAATTAGGGTACTTAATTTCGTAAAGCAAAAAAAAAAATTTTTTTTCTTCATAAAATCAATTTTCCCTGATATTTTGTTATTTTTTCAAATTTCCCTGATATTTCCCTGACTTTTCCCTGATTAATAAAGTTCCCTGACTTTTCCCTGATTAATAAAGTTCCCTGACTTTTCCCTGATCTCCCTGATTTCCCTGATCTGTCGCCACCCTGTCTTAAGAAAATACTTTGGAGCTTGTAACGGAAACTGTAAGATGTCTGAGGCCTGCGAAAAATAAATGAGCTCGAAATGCTGCTTCTACATCGAGCCGGAAAAAAAAAAGAAGAAACGAAATCATGTGAAATGAAACTGAATCATAATAACAACGGAGTATTAGGGGTATCCACAGGGGAGGAGGGGATTTTTTGAATTTTTTAAATTTATTTATTGATTTCTTTTTTATTGAAATTATTTATTTTATTTTGTTTAGATTTTATTTCAATTATTTATTCAGTTTGCGTGTGGTATGTCATTGGCGTAGCACAGAACTTTTCTAATGAAATAATTATAATAATAACAATTAAGAACAAGTAAATAAATAAATAAAAATATTTATAAAAAAAATAAATTAAAAAAAAACAGAGCGAAATAATAAAAATAAAAAAGAGAAAGAAGGAGGAGAAAAATTCTGGGGGGAAATTTGCGCCATTGAACTTAGGGGGGGTGTGCACCACTGCGGAGTATAAGCTGTGCCTTCCTTTTTTTAGAGTGGGCAATACTACAGAAAATATTCAAGGGGCGCTTTAAAAAAATAACTAAATAAAACACTTTAATATTTCACTCTCAGAGACTCATACCCAAGCACTACGTGGAATTGGGCGAAATGGCTTCGTGAAAAATATTCCCACAGTCAACTTTTCGTCCAATTGAAGAAAATTTCTGAGATTTGAGCACGAGTCTCCGAGAGTGAAAATAATAAAGTTCATTGATTTATTTATTATTATTCTTTAAAGCTCCTGACAACCAGTTGGTTTCATTACTTGTACCACCTACTAATAAGAAAACAAAAAGTTTCGTTTTGAACTTAAAAAAGCCTATACTTTCCCGTGTAATAACATCGATTTTCTAACATCAGATCAATATTCTTTCAGCCAAGCTTGCTAATTATTTCAAACATGTCTTTTTAGCATTTAAAACTAGTTTCTAAGAACGAAATGTGACTCATTTGAAGGAAGAAGAAAACCTTCTTGATGATATATACAGAGTGCCCGAAAAATCCTTGACACATTTAAAAAATTCATGGAAAACCAACAAATTGTCACATGAATTTGCGGTTTGCACCATAATACTTCACAGGTTCAAGAGTTCTTATGACATCGGGGGGGGGGGGATGAAAAGGGGAAAAAAAGAAGAAAAAAGGCATTTCGCAGCCAGGATGTCAGTAAATGCTATGCTTGTAATTCTTCGTTTATTAATTTTCATTCCTTTTTGCGTTTCCCCATGTCAACAAAAACGATTTAAAAGTAACTAAACGAAGAATTACAAGCATAACATAATACTGACACCCTGGCTGCGAAATGCCTTTTTTCTTCTTTTTTCGCTTTTTTTTCCCGATGTCATAAAAACTTTTGAACCTGTGAAGTATTATGGTGCAAACCGCAAATTCATACGACAATTTGTTGGTTTTCTATGAATTTTTTAAATGTGTCAAGGATTTTTCGGACACCCTGTATCACTCATTTTCTCAAATTATTTTTCAGCAGATAACAATTGCGCTCAAACTTCTTGTTAAATACATTAAGTTCGATAGTATTCTTGTATTAGTAGTTCGATAGTATGTTTAAGTTCAAATATTTTGTCGAATACTTAGGCGTACAATTTTAAGAGAGACAAATAGAAGAACAGAATAGGAAAAAAAAAACATTTCTCCCAACACACAATTTTGAATCTGGATAGGCAAAAAGTAAAATACGAAAGCTTTTTATACAATAAAAAGCAGCTATTGTACGTTAGCTTTTCTATAAAACATTTTAAAAAAGAAAAAAATATAACAACAAACAAATTAAATTAAAATGTTTAAGTTGAAAAAAAAATCATAAAAATACAAATTTGATTTTACATTAAGGCGAGAAACTCACTCAAAAATATCTCACGCAAAAACACATTATTTGATAGATACCTTCTATTGAAACATTGAAAGAGGTTCATGTAAGCCTGTAGTTTTATTAGAGATTTTAAAAAAAAATGGACTTTTGAGTAATCTCACTTCAATAATCGCAACTACTTATAAAAATTTAAAGTTTTTAAATTTAATTTCTAAGGCTATATACATTTCAGGATTAGAATAAAGTATGATACGAATAGGTATCTCATTTTCATTTATTAACTTTTTTCATGAGGGAAAAGCCATAAAATAGTTAAAAATACAATTTTTCCCCCACATGGAAAAAAAAGAGAGAGAGAAAAAATAGAAATAAAATCGAAAAGAAACTGTAATAATAAAGCAACTTGATTTTCAAAAAATGTCTAAATAAAATGCTATAAAAAGGGTCAAAATAGGTTAAACACTTTTGAAACTATCCATTTGAAAAAGAGTTTCATTCCTGATTTCCTGAAAACGGCCAATTTTTTGTTGAATTTTATAAATCTGTAATGGGAGAAAAAAGATTTGCAAATTTCTTTTGGGATATTTTATACATACGGGCAATTCCACAGTGTCGGACGTAGAATTTGCACAAAATTTACCAATAAAGGTTAAAATGGATGAACTGAGCCAATTTTTTTTTCTCAATACTTATATGTGTATTAACAATATAAAAACTTATAGAATTTCTGAAAAAAATTCAAACTATAAATATTAAAAATAAAAAACCTCATGGTGTCGGACGTAGATGAAAGGGGAACTGAAAATTGACTTACGTTGAAAAAACCAAAGTTTCAGCTGAATGAACTGTTTTCAGATTTTTTGACTACTTGAATGTTTAAAAGTAAAGCTGAAATATGAATAATTTTTCCTTTTTCTCCAAATTAATTCACGGATAAATAGCACAAATTTTTTTCCCCCTTGGTGTCGGACGTAGAATAGTTGGTGTCGGACGTAGAATGTGCAAAGCAGACAAAGTTAGACATGAAATAAACATCTTAAAAAGCTGTTTAACTCTTAATTTGTTTATAGAATTATATACTATGGTATTTTAAAGCATAAAAAGGGGGAAAATATGCATAACAGGGGTCTGTGCAGAATTTTTCCCGGGGCTCCATTTTTTGTGAAAAATCAAATAATTTTGTTAAAATTGAAATAATTTGAAACTAAAAATTTTATGCAAAAAGAATGTAGGGAGGGGGAGGGGGTCACGGCCCAAGTCATGGCAGAGAACTTGTTTACAGGGAATGTTTTTCAAGACATTTCTTTTTTTTTCTGCCAAAATATTATTCTTCTGGGTGTTCTTAAGGGATTTGGGGGGGGGAGGGGGGATCCCATTGCTTTTGGGGAGATGGACATCCCTAGAGTAACAATATCTGTATACCATTCCAGGAAATTTGTATTTTAAGTCTTCACTCATAAAATAAGGAAAATACTATAACGAGAACAAGAGAGATTAGACGCATTTTGTCAAGTTTTTTTTTCTTTCTTTTTATTTTTTTTATTTTTACAATCTCTATGTAAACAACAAAAAACTCAATCTCGAGGGTGAAAAGAAATGAAGATTGATTTATAGAATTTTAATGAAAAAAACTCTAACTAATTAACAAATAATAAGAAATTTGGATGTTGGTTACAAATTGTTGAAAACGAAACTGAGCATTTTGAGGCACAAACAGGGGTTGTTGTGAGTTCACCAAAAATACCTGAGAGTTTTTAAGTGAAAACTGGGAAAGGGAGTAGTGTTATTTTTGAACTGAGATCGCTAATGCTTCTTAAATATTCATAATTTTATACATTCCTACGTTAATCGCTATTGATAAACATATGAGACTCATTTCTTATCTTCAGATATTTTCCCGAGTCAAAATATTGTGTATATGTTCTTTAAATTTATGTTATGTAAAATATAAATATAAATACATAATAAGGCATGCATAGAATGTGTAAATTATTTAATTTAACCAGGAATTTTCGTAAACTTATAAACCTAGTTTCAGCTAGGAAAATATTGGTGTCGGACGTAGAAATTTTTCGGACCAATTATTTAAGCATAACTAGTTTTTTGAAATTTAATTTAAATGATTATTTTTAATTGCATATAAAATCTTTATTTGCAGACGAAATATTTTGTAAAAATCTCTACTCAGTTTTACACAATACAAACTTTCAGCCAATTTGGTGTCGGACGCAGAATTACAAAAATGCCTTATATGAAAAAATCCCTAAAAATTAGGTTTTGCAGTTAAAGTGCAATTGTTTTGTATATAACTCTTCTAGAGAGTTCTAAGAAGCATATTTTAAAGAGAATATTTGAAAAATGCGACAATGTAAGTATCAAACAGCTATTCTTATGTCATATAAAAAAAGTTACTCGTAAGAACATGGTCATAACAACCTGATTTGAAGCCTCAGAACTCTAATTAATTTTGCTTTTGCAGCATATTTTTGTTATTTCTATACACTTCAGATAATTACCTTTCCATTGATACCAAATTTGTAAGAAAAAAATTATTTTAAAATTCTGCCACTTTTTCCCCTTTCCTGTGGGATTGCCCATACATGTGTTGTAATTATAATTTAGCTACAGTAAGAAAAAAACTGATGATCTTGAAGCACTTCAGAGCTTTCTGCTAGATTTAAAAGGTACTTTTTAAATTTTTGAAAGGAGTGGGAGCCACGAGTCAGAGGCTTGAAAACTCCAGGAGTCGGAGTCAGTCAATTTCTCTTCCACTCCGCATTCGCGACCCTTCTTAACTGCAAATACGAACTGGTGACTGGTCGTGGCAATTACAGTAAAGAAATATTTTTATTTATTTAATTTTACTGCTTCTGAGTTGGAATTTCAGTTAAATCAAAGATGTTCTGCAAACACTTTTTTAATTAAAGCAAAAAATGGCACCAGAAGGCCATTAACATTCTAAACTTTCCAATAGAGTCTTGAGCTCTGATTCGTAACCACGAAACAAAACAACATTCAAAACCACCGAGTGTTTATAAAATGCTCAGAGTTCAAATAAAAACTGAGCAACCGTCAGTTAAAAAGATTTAAAGAGACCGGCGGCTCGAGAAAAAGATGAAAATTGAGACAGAACGAAACAAGAGACGCACTGAATCTCTCGGGTTTTTTAACAGGCGTCGCAGATGTCCCTCAACTTAGCAAGATAATTTATTGTGGCGACAGCATACAGTTGTTATGGGGTTGGATTTAGTGTTGTAGAGAATCACATTTTACCACTGATATGTCTTCTCAATTGGCTGAGTATTTCATGTGTTAATGCTATGTGAACTGTGGAATGATAATGATGCCACCGTTGTATAGCGAGAATCTTCAAGATGTAGTATTAAAATAAACGAAATATGTTATAGAGATTTAACCAGGGGTCTCCAACCTACGGCCCGCGGGCCACATTCGGCACGTAAACAGATTTTGTCCGGCCTGCCGGGAAACTTACAAACTGGGGGGAAAAACATTAATTTTTTTTTATAATACATCCCCTTCTAAGAACGTTTAAGAAAACTAGGCCCAGAAAATAATTTAGGCCACCACAGGGGGCTTCTTAATTAGAAAAATAAAATCGTGGGTGTATGGGGATAATGGGGAAGTCAAGACTAACTAAACCATCTGAATTGAAACATCATTGAATTAAGCAATAAATAAATACCTTTGTGCCTAGGAATAACAGGAGATATCCAAAACGTTGTTCAGCAAAAATAAGCAGATTACAGAATACACGTGTTTCGGGGTTTCAAGGAACCCCTTTTTCAATTCAAAGGTATGAGCTTCTAGATGTAAAAACATCTAGTAACGTTGGAGATCTCCTGTTATCAGTGGCGCAACAAAAAGGGGGGGATGAAACACACCCCACAGTTTTAACATAAATGCAAATTCTACCGTATTACCCCGCATTATCCGGCATGCCGCAAAATTCGGGGGTCACCAGATTTTCAATAACACTTGCCTGGTCCTTTCCGCCGCGGCATACCAGAAAACTCGATGAAGGGGAAAATAATTAATACTATAAAGAATATTTGTTCAGCTTATAAATAACATAAGTTCGATACATATCTTATTAGTATTAATAAACAGTTTAATTTTGCTAAAATATTTCCTAACAATGTCCTTTCTTATTTTAAGAAGAAAAATTTTGTTTGAAAAAATTAAATTAAAACTAAGCAAGCAAACATTTAAGCAATTAGTTAACCGCTTCTAAAACAATGCTAAAGAATTTTTCATAGCTATTCCATAAATTAAAATTAAACTTGCCTCTCTAAAAGGACCACAAAATTATTTAAAAAATATATGAAAAAACCGCAGTAACGTTGATAGCTTCTGGCTCGATTACTTTATTGGCACATAATAAAATCCATTAATAATGACTTACCATAAATAACAAGCACATATAAAATGCAATACTTTTTTTTTTGAAAGAAGGTTACTTTCGGGATTTATTTATTTATTTATTTTTTCCTTACAGTGGTTTGCTTTCTGATTAGAACTGAATGTGGAAATTTACCTTTGTTTTGTTTAAAAATATGCTCGAATTATCCGGCATGCCAGAAAATTTGAATTTCCCGGCATGCTGGTCAACCTCGCTTTTTTCCGGCACGCCGGGTAATACGGTAATACAGTAGTTTATGCATACGAAAGGGCTGTTTTGATCAAAAAAACCCTTCAGAAGTTATTTTTGATTTTAAAAAAAAAATCCCTTTCAGAAGGTATTTTTTATCCAAAAACTCCCTCCAGAAGGTATTTTTCATAAAAGAAAACCTCCCTCCAGAAGGTATTTCTGGCTGCGCTAGTGCCTGTTATCATTGGGTTGCCGACCCGCATCGCCTCCAAAAATTAGTGTTTTATGTATAAAAAAAAAAGGTGGGAGATCCCTGGATTAAAACATAAGTACAAAACAAAATGTCAGACTAGTTAGTTGATCCTCTCTCTTTCAAAAACCTCTCTATGTCATCACTTTTCCATTTCATTCCACTTCAAATTTGTTTCTTCAATGTCTATCTGGATAAAAACTTCCCCACTATATCTCGAATTTCGACCCATGTCTCTTTTTCGCTTAAACCTATAACAGGGCCGTCCGAAGAGGGAGGCGAGCGGGGCAATCGCCCCGGCCGCCATCAAGATATGATAGGACGTTATTGAGTAAGCTTATGTTGCTAACAATTTGTTTTTATTTTCCTTTTTTTAAAAAAAATAGTTTTTTAAATGCTGACTCATGTTAAATATTAATTATAGATTTATTTATTGTCTTTAATTATGTGATTCCCATATATTTCTGATGGCATGTTTAGTTATGAATTTTTTTAATTACAAACATTATTGATTTTTTTTCCACTGTACATTTACTAGCATTTTTAGAGCGATTATGGTGTCTTTTAAAGATTTACAAATGGTCATTTATTGTGTATATTGTTGTATTAGAAAAAATATTTATTATGGATCGGATTGGGGAAGGTTTATTCTATTATTTATAAATTTTTACTTTTTTAAGACTTCAAGTATTTTTTTAAATGCAATTCTTGAAGCCTCACAAAAACATCGCCCTTTTTTTAAACAAATTTCTGTAAATGAATGTTTTTAAACACTGTGTACACATTTGTACTACTTCTAAGTTATACCGTATGTTACTTTAGAATGTCAACTTTGATAATCTGCAGCAAAAGTTTGCCTGAGTTTGCCCGAAAAAATAATAAAGCTATAAATAGAACACATTATTATTTTCATTATTTGAGCTTTTTCGATTACTTTTATAGGTTCTATGGCTTCAGTCATGAATACGACTCAAAAGCAACTACACAATACTATAAAAGACAGTACATAAAGGCTATTTGATTCAAAGTTCAAGCTAATAGAAATGGAATCAGCTACAATTATGGATTTCTCTTGAAATTATCGAAATTGAAAAATATCACCCTGTTTTATTTCTAGGTCTGACTTTGAAGTCAGTTAGTAGCATCAAATTGTCTTTGTATAGTCTAATTTATAATATCCTGTAGTTGTTTTCAATTTACGCACCTGGCGGAAACTTGTGAACCCAAAAATAACCGAAAAAAGAAAAATTTATGAAATTAATAGTCTGCTCTCTTTATAGCTTTGTTATTTTTCTGTGCAAACTTTTACTGCAGATTGTCATAATAGATTGTATTATAGAAAAACTTGGAAGTAGACAAATGAGAGCAGAATATTTAAAAATATTCTCTTACAAGAAAACAAAAGAGGGGGATGTGTTTTTGTGAGGCTTGAAGAAAGGCATTAAAAGAATTAATAAAAATATATGCATATAAATTGATGAATAATAGATTATAAACCTTGCTCTAGCCCTTCCATAATAAATATTTCTTTTAATATCACTTTTAATGAAGGTTTGTTGAAAAACTTGAATGTCTCAAACAAAACTACAACCGAATCATGAAAGTGTTAAGTTCCGTCTGCTGGTGAATTTTTATGGTTTGTTTCAATGAAACGAGCTGATGTGTGCATCACATGACTTCCTTTTACACCAATTTAATGCTATTTCCCTATTATTGCAATTTTAATGGGATTCTCTCTCTAACTCTTTAAATATCACTAGCAATGGCCACATTGAAAGCAGATTTAAAAAAAAAAAAAAAAATCGCCAAATTTTTCGCCAAGTTGGCGACAAAACTTGGCAACCAAAAGACTGGCGATATATCGCCAAGTGACCGCCAAATTATAACACCACTTGAGTTTGCATCGAAATTAACAATGATTTCCCCCCAAAAAGGTGCAAAAGACCCCTTTAGAAACACCCGAATGCAACCAAAATAGGAGGTGCACAACTAGACCCCACTACGAGTCTATGTACCAAATTTCAACTTTCTAGGACATACCATTTTTGAGTTATGCGAGATACATACGCACATACGCACATACGCACATACACACATACGCACATACATACAGACGTCACGAGAAAAGTCGTTGTAATTACCTCGGTGATGGTCAAAATGGATATTTCGCGTGTCTATACATTCTTAGGCACTTTTCCGCATGTGGTCGAATCGAAAAAAAAACTCAACATTCATTTGGGGGTGAGCAAAATGGAAATTAAGGGCGATTTTTGAGTGAAAATTTTTTCGCGAATACAATACTTCCTTTTTTGTAAAAGGAAGTAAAAAAGAACGTTTTCACATACTGCCATGTTTATTTACCTGTTTTGATACTCAAGACCGACAATAAGCAGTAAAGTTGAAAATTTCGAATTTTCGCAAGCTTGTTGGCTTAAATACCCGTCTCTTTGTCACCACTTCTTGGGACGGCCCCCGATCCCTAAATATCTATCCCCCCCCCTCTTACATATATTGAATTAAATTGAAACCCCTAATAGAAAGAGTTAGACATTTTTCACAAGAACATTTTTACAATCTCGACGTAAAAATATCAATTTTTCTGTATTTTCTGGCAAAATTTTATAGCAGAATTTTGTTTGCTAAAAAACATTGTTGATAATGTGTTTTAATTGCTTCAAATATTGCTTTCAAACAACACTTTCAATTAAACAATTAACTTAGAGCAGCAGCCTAATATTCGTTAGTAGATCCAACAGATTGACCGAATATTCGGCTTCTATCTGATTGAACCAACCAAACATTAGGTATCCGACTGTCCGTTACATCCCTAAAAAGAATTTTAAAGTATAATCTTTGGAAACAATTTTTTTTTAATGGAAAACGAAGTGCGATGACACGACACAATTCTTCATTCTCTTCAATTGTTTACAGAGGCGCCCAGAAATTACAATTTTTAGTAGGCGGAATTTCGCAATTTTCCGAATTCCAAATTTTACGGAATGAAAAAATACGGTTATACTCACATAAGTACATCTAGCTAAAAGGGACGTTCGGACATTTAAATATTGCATTTTTGTCTACATATTTGCCAAATCGTCAGACAGAATTTGCCATAACAAAAAAAGTTATGGCAGGTCACAGTCTCAGTGACCTCTCATCAAGGCGCCCCTGCCCTGATGTAGAGTCACTGTGACCTTCCAAAAGGTTTTCCTATTTAGCAAATTTTGACTGACGATTCAAAAAATTTGGAAACAGAATTGCAATATTAAAATTGTATTGTTCATGTTTTTTTTTTTTTTTAACTTTCTCTTCTAATTGGATGTTGGTAGTGCTTCAGTTGTGGGGGGGGGGGCGTAGACACCGTCCCCTGAAATATTTGTTTTTTAATTATTATTATAATAATAATGCAAATTGGTTTCAAACCACCTTTTCTGTTGGGGACTCTTCAAGGTAAGTAATTTCCTTCAAGATTTTTTTCCCCCCAACTATTGCACTGCATGTACACAAACACGTATTTTTTTCCTTATCATTCTATAAAACTCGGTTGAGAATTTTCCACCTTCCTACACTTTTGGTTCAGGTGCCTCCATTTCAAAGCAGAACCTTTGCAACCCTGAATAATTTATGCCCAATAGGGTTCAACTTGTTCCTTGGCACGTGTCCTGAGCGTCTCAGGTGGGAAAATCTCAGCAGACGATCGAGGTCAGTCGTACCAAAGAGACCCATTGTTTGCTTTTTCGAACCAATCAATAAGCTTCCCTTGACCCCCTCATGGGGCGGACAAGTACGATAGGTGACTGCTATACCGCGTTTGTCACATTCCATCTATTTTGCCTCAATGTCCACCTGTGAGTTCAAAAAACGTTCCGAAAACGATAAGAATGGCTTTGGTTGACGAAGGGGTTTGCTTGTTATCTATTCTCAGAATAATTGCAGACAGTTTTAGGAAAGATCGTCCTGACCTTGATTAAGGTGAAAGTTGAGAGTTTTAAATAGTGTGGAGTTTAAGAAAAATATGTTTGTTTGGTTTAATGGCTAAAAAATGAGTAAAAGTGGCAGTAGCGGAACTGACTGACAGAAGTCATGCTTTTATTGAAGAACATTAGTTAGTAATGTTGAATTGATAAATTTAACCGTATTAACTGAAACTTAAATCAATTTGTCGTTTCAATATACTTTCAACTTGAAGCAGGGCCGTATTTAAGAGTTGGGTTTTTAGGGTTTAAACCCCCTCTGAAAATTTTCAGAATCTTTCCGAAATAACGCTAACAAAAACATCGAAATTCTTTTAATTTGAAAGGGACAAATATCTATGTTAAACATATTCTTTTTTTTTTATTGTCAAAAAATATGAATTAAGAAACATTTTTTCTATTTTTTGCACTTATTGCTAAGCTCGCCAGATTTCTGAAATTTTCAACTGGGTTGCTGGAATCCCCCCTCCCCCTCCTCCAGCACCGCAAGTATTCAAAAGGGTACTCAACCCTGGCTGGCTTTTATAGTGTTTTATAGGACAGTTCATTCTCAATGCTATGAATAAATGTGTACTAATTATGAACCTAAAACAGTGGTACGTAGAAATGACAAAAGCAGATAAATTTCTTACATGTTAATATTTACAAGCTCTTTTAATAAGAAGAAACACTTTGAAGGAGGAATTTAAAAAATTGAACAACTTTTACATATACTTTTTATTGGCTATAGGACGTTTTTTAGAAAGTCTTTTTTGGTTTTAATCTTGTTGTAAAAATCCTTACAAGCTAGTCCGATATTAATTTCACACATCAAGTTCAAATAAGAAAGTAATTATCCTAAATGTTTCTTCACAGTTAATTATTTTTAGAATTTTTTGGTCATCTATAATCAAATTTACCTTTTTCTGGGACGCAAAGAAAATCGGCCGGACCACCAAGATCTTGTCTGAAAACCGGGAATGTCCCGGTCAAACCGGGACGTCTGGCAAGCCTAGTTATTGCAAACTTTATTCTTTACAAAACAATGCAGCATTTTTCTTCAGATTTTAAAAACCTGACGCTAACATAAACATCGAAATTCTTTCAATTTGAAAGTGACAAATATCTATGTTTCACATTTTTTTTAATTGTCAAAAAATATGAATTAAGAAGCATTTCCTCGATTTTTTTAAATTAAATAGATACATTATCTTCATTCGCCTTAATTCATTTGTAACAAAATTCAGTAGAATATATGAATGAAATCAAATTGCTCATTTTGACTTCATGAGGAATGTGTTTATTAAAACTCTCTTCGAAACAAAAATCTGGTTACGGCCCTGACTTCAACATAAGCTTATGTTACAAAACTTAATGTAAAATAAGACCAGGGGTTTTTAACATCAATCTTCTGATACAAACTTATGCTACATTGTTTGCTTGATAATTAAAACCTGCTTGTATTATCTCTTTTTATTAACAGTTAGGCTTTCTAATGACGATGAAGACACGATCGAGCGAATTGGTTTTTCATTCTACCTCAAAAAATAGGGGGGATGATCTTTTTGATCCAAATGGCCATCAAAGGAAGGCAAATAGATTGAAAAGGTTGAGAACCCCTGAACTAATTAGTATTTTCATTTAATTAAAAACTTAGTAGTTTAAAATAATTTTGAAACACATTATCACACTCTGTATGAAGCTAAAAAGCAAAATATTATACGAATAATCCTTACATAATAAAATATTCTTTCATTCTTTGTACTATGTAATCTTTTAACTTTTTTTCTTCTCTATCCAGTGGTCAGAACATGCTACGACCCTTTAAAACTTGAGTGAGCATCAGAGTTATGTATTAGGAAAAAAATGTCTCTTAATGACATAATTACTGAGCAATTTAAACTGACGCAGTTCAAGTTAAAAACCTTCAATGTATACTAGTTGGTATATATATGTGCATGATTAATTAAAAGAGTTTTTCGTAGAAATATGATGCTTGTCCTGCCTTTTTTAATCGTATTATGTGTCTCCGGCTTGTGAACATCTGCCCTTCTATAATGGGTTCATGTGAACAATTGAACACATTTTTTTTAAATACCAGAAAGAAAAGAAATATATTTTAAAAAATATTTCAAAAAATTCCATGACACAAAAAAGAGATTAATTCAATCATGAGAAATTTTTTCTCTGAGAAATTGATAATATTTTTCGAAAAATAAATTAATGAAAAAACACTCCTTACATATGCTCCCTTTTTATCTTACCTATGCATCAGAATAGACCTGTGTAAATAAAGAAAAAATAACCATTAACTAAGTGATTTGACTACCCCAAAGTCTTCGCTTCAGCAACAATGAATTTTAAAAAGAAAAAACCTGGGTTTGTTTACTAACTTTCGGGTATTTCAGTAAAATTTAAAAGTAAGGAAAATCTTTTGGTTCTGGATTAATAAAAACATTAGTCGATTACGATACTACATTAATTTAAAACATGTGATAAATGTGTAGCACAAATACAATTTTCTCCAAAGATTACAAAAAATTGACAACCTTTTAGAAACATTGAATCTAAACTGCTCTTAAATTCTTAGTTTTATACGTTATTTAATAAAATCGGGAGGGTTTCATTGAAATTTAAGTATTTGGATCACTCTCACGAATATGGTGAAAACCACACGTCCGATACTTAAATTGATTTTCCCTGTCAATCATATATTTTTTATTGATTCCCCGTCAATTTGTATATTATAAAGTACCAACGGTTTGTACGTAAGTAATTTGAGAGAGGTTTTTAAATAATTTGACCACTTCATATACCAGAGTGGATAAAAGAGCCTTTAAAAAAGTAATCGTTCTGATCATGAAGAAAAGTTAGAGTTACAGAACAAGCAAATTATGAAATAATGATTCAAAAATTTTTGTTAGTCGATTTCATTTTCAATGTTTTTTATTTTGGAAGGACAGACAACTGCCCTCCCTTGCTCCCCTCTCGATACGTCCATGTTTGGCTGCAACGGAGTGGATAATGCGAAACATAGAAAATGTTAGGAAATTTAAGAATAAAAGTCTCGAAAAAAAATTCTCAAGTTACGTTAACTTTTATTCTTTTGTGTGTAAAAGAAAAAAAGTACTGATCATTTCTACTATTGCTACATTTTAGCACAATCTTAAAATCACACTTAAAACTCCTACTGATTTGAAGCTGGAAGCATTTAATATTCACCTTTTATTCCACCTTTTTATTCCAAAGCAAAATATTCTTTATAATTTTCTCATGTCCTTGACTATATAAACAGAGAACCAATAACAAAAAATGTTTAATTGGTGGTAATTATAGAAATTGATTTTTACAAAAAAAAAAAAAAAAAAAAGCGAAGTCTAAGACTTTGTATCCAGGGCCCGATCAAGACAAAATGATGCCCAGATCCTATTAAAAATTGGTGCCCCTCTCACAAGAAAATATGCACGTTTTCAAAGTAAGTTGTTGTAAAAATAATTGAAGAAAGAGAGAGACATTTATGCCATTTTGGTACCCAGGTTCACGGATCTGCAGGACTACGCATTAATCAGGTTCTGTTTGAACCATTTTCGCGAGGATGACTCATTTCGAAAAAGTTGTTCCGAAGACATAGGCACATATCTAAATTGTAAATTGCAATTCAGGTGTGAACTGATAACAAATAAATAAATAAATAACCTGTTGCGTTGTAGATTCGATCTACATGCATAAATCGAAGTATATCTGAAAAATAAGGAGGGTGAAAAACAAGTACTTACTAGATCGCCTCTTTTGCTGTGGTCAACTGGTTGGGCGATTTCAGCCACGAAAGTCGCCTGCGGGGTGGTAGACTCTTCCTCTCCGGCTAGCACTTTCGTCAAATAAGCGATGTAACTGGTGGCCAATCTCAAAGTCTTTATCTTCGACAATTTACTGTCAGACGGGATGTTTGGAATACACGACCGTAGGTCCGCAAAAGCGTTATTGATGCTCATCGTGCGCCTCCTCTCTTTCCGATTGTTGGTGACGCGCCTCTTCAAGCAGCGTACCGGACCTGCGACCGGACTGGTAGCGTCCGGGCTGGTCGCGAAGGCCGGCCACACGTAGAAGGTCTCCCCGCCCGCGCCACACGCGTAGTACGACTGGAAGGCGATGTCCGGGGCCGGCTGGCCGTAAGGCTGAAGAGAACTGTTGTTACTCAAGTTCATCTTCTCGCTTGGTCTGATCGAAACGCGATCCGTGTTCTGGCTTGTCTCTTCCGAGTCCCAGAGCGGCGATCCGACAGGGAGACAAGTGGCCGGCCGCGGACCAATGGGGAGAGCGAATGCTCGCGATACAGTTCCCACAGTGGCCGAGTGGATGGATGGAACACGCCCTCTTTCCTCTATTCTTTCTTCCTCCCCCATCGTTTCGAACCCTCCGTGCTTCATTTTCCGAGAGTTAAAGGATGGATACGAGAAGAGAGGATCTCTTGATTGTAGTTTAGTGAAATTTGTCTAAAAAAGGGTGTATCTAGGAAAAAAATTAGCATCCAAGATTTTTCTTTACACAGAGTTCTGTTATGGCCACCTAAAAAGTATCTCAAAAGTACCCAAATTTCTGCTATACGATTCCCTTTTTTTGGGGGGGGGAGGGGGGAGAGGAACTATACTTTGCTGTCTAGGCAAGTGGGGTATCATTTCCAACTATTCCTTTACTCTGAGTCGAATGAAGGAAGAATTAAATTGTTGGGATAAATATTTCAGAAGCTATTAGTGATTTCATTTTGTATATGAAGGGAACAGGGAAAAAACTTCGTCAGTCAAAAAAAAAAAAAAAAAAGGTGCCAATTTTTTGAAAAACGCATTTGAATGTTTGGCCGACGGGTTTTTTTTCCCCAGTACCACCTATTTTTTTTTCGAATTCGACGGTATTTCGGTATTTTCGAACGAAATATTTCAGCTGATTTCCGGAGTTTTTTCAAAAGTTGACAGACTATTCAAAAAGTACATACTTCAGCAAACACTACACTGCATCATTATTTCGTCTCCCTGTAAAGGCTGTCTGACGAGGGTTTTCCACTGCATCCTTTATATGGAAACGTAAAAATAGAGTTCACGGAGTTTTCTTGTATCATTTGACTTCAGAACAATTTATTTTTATACTGGGGGTGTGAGAAAAAAAAAATCCTTTTGAACTGTCTACTTACCGACCCTTTAAACTCAAATTAATAGGTCTTCTTTCCCCTATATTATATGTTAAAGAAGGAGATAAAGAGAGTGCCGAGAGTTTGTTGTTGCTTCAAAGGATTTTTTTTTTTTTTTTTGAAGGGCAAGAGATAATGAACACTGTAAACGTTTGAGTTTTGAATTATAGAAACTATACATTCGCTTAAGTATGCATTCTTAAAATACCAATATCGCACTCAGGCTGTTGAAAGGATCATGAAACTGGTCGGTGAACAGCAGAAATGCATTTGAGGTAGACGCAAGAGATTTAGTTATATGAAAAACTTAATACATGCAAACATCAATGCCAAAACTGAATAATAAGTCTTAACTTCAAAACTTGATCCAAACGTAGAGAAACTCGTTTAAAATTGTGCAGTAAAAAAATTTTATGTTATTTTTTAGATGTATAAATTCTGCCATTAACTATTCCTCTTGGTTGGTTGGAAGGGAAGGACGGGGCGGATCACTTAAGTGCAACCACCTAGACCTTCTTGTGGAGGGTTCTGGGTTGTTACTGTAGTTAAATATAATTGCATTTCCAACAAAGAGCTGCAGAGTGCACATTTATTGCAAAAAAAAAAAAAAGAAAGAAAGAAATGTCGCTGAACTACGAAAGAAAAAATATTGCAATGTGAAAAAAAAAAGCTAAAAATATCGATGTTTGGTCAAATTTCACAAATGGCACAATCGGCAGCATCACTGTCAAGAATCGAACAGGCTTCTCATCGTGAGTTCGGTCATCAGCCTCAATATTCTGAAATGAAAACTTCTATTGGCACTGGGTGGTTTTTTTTTTTTTTTTAATGAGAAAAAACTATGTTTCTGATATCGGTGAGACATTGTGTTTGCCGTTGACACTCTGAAAATGGAGAGCTAGTTGTTATGGTTGCAGTTTATATTTCTTCACTGGATAAGTCTTCAAGCGCAATACGAGAATTTCTGAATGAAAAGTTATTTATTTATTCTAAAGACGCTTTTGCATTACTTCAAGATAAAATTGGAAGAACTTTGATGATTTGCCAATGATCTTGAGTAGGGATTTCAACATCAACTTTGCAAATGTTAAAAATATCCAACAAAACATAAGTGTGAAAAAGAAGCCAAGTTCGGTCGAAATGAGGTTCGAGGTAGACGGTGTCACCGACAAAAAATAGTTCAGATCTAAACGGTTACTAAGTTCCATAGCAGTCAGTGGCGGATTCAGACTATGGATTTGGGAGGGGAACTTTTTTTGGCAGTTATGTTTATGGTTTTATATAAAACTACTCATTTAAAAAAAACACCATAAAAATTTAGTTTTACAACTCATCCTCTGCTTGTTCACGATTTCTATCAAAAATGTTTATGTATTTCAAATTCTGCTACTATAATTCTCAGATAATAATTTAAAAAAGCGTTTTGTTCATTGTTGTATTTTTAAGTGCTTAAAGAAAATAATATTTGCATTGCAGCAGTGGTTCAACGAGAAAATAATTTTAGAAGGGGCACTCTTAAAATTTCCGCCATCTAACCCCTTCGGCGGGCTTTCTGCGGAAATTTTTAAAAATTGAAGTTTTGAAAAAACTATTATAGGCGATATTTGTTGACGGCAGAGAAAGAGATGGGACTTTTTGGGGCAGCAGCCCGAGATCGATTGTTTGATAAAATGGATCTAAATAGATCATCCCTCTGCCCAATTTTTTTGAAATTGAAGTTCCAAAAATGCAGTTACAGACAAACTTTGATGATGTTACGAGCAGTGAGGTTCTGGGGCTCTCCCCAAAAATATTTTGAAACTGAAGTCCTAGAAAACGAAGTTTTTAAGTGATATTCAATGATGGAGGATTTAAATACTCTCCCCTTTAAATTTTCGAAATTGGAATTTTTTCATTTTCAGACTTCCTACGGGAGCAATCGGGAACTCGTCCGGAAATTTTTCGTAATTGACGTCTTAAAAACGTGAGCAGACCAAATGATTTTTGTTAGCATCAGGTGTTCGGCAATTCTTCGAAATTGAAGCTCCAAAAAAAAAAAAAAAAACTATCTTAAACGATTCTCGATGTTGTTGGAATGCGAGGTGTTAGGTAGTTTCCCTGGAAAATTTTCGCAATTGAAGCCCTAAATACGAGATTTGAGACGCTCTTTAAAGATTTTGGTGGGAGAAGTGGATTTCCGAAGCGTAGCATTAAAAGAAATAGGAGGTGTATTATGTAACTTTCTGATCAATTTTCCGCCACGATTGAAAATTTTTATTTCAAGGTTCTTTTCAAAAGAAATATAGACTTTTCCGCGACATTCTTTTTGTCCCTTTATTAATATATCTTTGATTTCCAAGGTACATTTTACTCTTCCCTTTAAGTGTAAGAAATGTTTTTGAACATGGAAACCCCTCCTATGAAAAACATGGGAGGGGCACGGGCAGTGTGCCTCCCCTCCCTGGTTGCGCCACTGAATTGCAGAAGTTTTAAAAATAATGATCAACTCTACACAAAATATATACAAAACACAGTTTAAACAGGTTTGTGATCAAAAAGAATTATTTTAAAAGATTACTGGAAAACAAATAGTACTACAAAAAGCAAATAAAACAGTTAGGGAGATTAGAAATGGCTCTAAAGTGGATAAAGTGAATTAAGACTAGGAAGCTGTATTGTGCCATATCGATGAGCCTTTAAAATTAAGTACGATGAAAAATATTTACTGTCTGACCATCAAGTACATGGAAAGGCTAATATCCGGTTTATAGGCGGAAATGGACGTATCTATTAGTTTACAGGGATGGTAGTTGGTTTGTTTCAGATGTGCACTTATACCTTTCTATTATTTAGCCTTAGTTTTGTAAAAATGAAAATTTGCTCACAGCAACATTTTTTAAATTTTAAGTATATTCGATGTTTATTCTCAAATTAATTCAAAAATTAATTGATTTATTTAGTCACAACAAAGTTTTGAGCTTATCATTTTGCTTTTACGTTCCTGAACAAAATGAATTTTTTTTTTTTTTTTTTTGTTGCCATGGTAACTATTTTTGTTTTCCCTTATTTCATTTTTGAGAATGCAATAAATGAATAAGGCACTAGTGACATTATAAAACGCGTACATCAAAATCCCATCGTTATTTTCCTTTCTCCCCTGCTACATTTATTCAGATTGAATAGTCTTTAATTGGCACATTGTCAAATTACATACGATCCCGTGGTCAAACAGTAGTCAGACCCCGAACTCGAATTTACTTCTTGTAGCCTTATAACTTAGCATAACTTATAAAGGTCATTCCACAGAAAACGGTAATTTTGTCCCGCACGTGACGCTTCATATATTTCATAAAAAATAATAATTTAAATGGATGATGAACAAAATTTTGTTGCTTAAGAAATCACAAGCGCATGTCTGACTTCTTAAGCAAAAACTTTCTTCAAAAATAATTTCTTTTTTATGAAATATAGGAACCGTCATGTGCGGGACAAAATTACCATTTTCAATGGAATGGGCAAATACTTTTTTCTTTTTTTTTTCCAATTGTTTAATAATTATTTCTATGAGATATATTTCCTTTACGTTGGAACCATAGCTTTCAAAATCTACAATTTGTTTCGTCATTGCTGTATTAATAGAGCAAAAATATTAACTTGTTCATAAGCAAGTTACCAGAGGTTGACTTTGGATGCTCCGCACGTGACGCATGTAAAAAAAAAATTATTTTAAATAACAAAATTGTTTAATAAACATATAATTGTGTCAGTAGTATCTCTTTGTATCAAATGTAAAGATTAAAAAAAATGTTTACCCCTGTTTCATTAAAATATTAGGAGATATGACGAAATGTTAATGAAATTTAAGCGTATTTTTGTCCCGCATGTGACGTTGGGATGGCACATAACCATGACAGATGAATTTAGTTTTTGTATTTTTCCATAACTCCTAACCTCCTATCTTAACATTCCTGCAATACCATATCTTCATTTTCTCGGAATCGGAGCAAAACCTAAAACCTGCCACCCTCACCCATCTTCCTTTAAATATTAGACCGAGGTCCAACAAAAAACAACAGAAATATAGTAAATTTGCCTCCCCTCCAGAAGTTGCTACCGAGGAAACTAGGGGGGGGGGGGGCAAACGGTATTAGCTATGTACAAAAGGTAAGCCATCGGTACCGGCTTGCTGCCGCCTGAATATTCCTGGTTTCATATAGGCATGATTATGTTAACAAACAGAAAAAATTAATCCTTAAAGTGTCTACATCTAGTGGTTTTACCCTACTCTGTTTTCTAAGCAGTTTTAGGTTTACTTGGGATTTTGAGTTTTGGAGATGGACATTCCCCCAGTTCCCCTCTTTGAATCCGCTTTCCCTCTCTCCTCACTTTTCCCTGCACCTTTCTTCAAGTTCTATAAAGCAGAAGAATTTTCCTGCACTCTGTTCTAAAAATTTTTAGGGATACATATTTTTGGGGGAGGGGAACATTTCCCCAGTTCCCCTCCATGGGTCCTCCTTTGCTATTATCTGATCGTTTTTCATGGAGCATTTCTTCAAGTTCTATAAAACAGAATTTTCTTGCTCTCTTTTTTAAAAATGTTTAGCTACACATAAGATTTTGGGGTGAGGGGAACATTCACCCAGTTCCCCTCCGTAGATCTAACTGCTTCTGGTATTGTCTGATCGCTTCTCCTGGAGCTTTTCTTCAAGTTCAAGTTCTAAAAAACAGAATTTTCCTTGTCTCTGTTCTAAAAATTTTTAGGTACTCATGAGATCATGTTCCCCTCCCTCTAAAATCGGGGAGGGGAACATTCTTTCAGTTCCTCTACGTAGATCCCCTTTTGCTGTTGTCTAATTGCTTTTCCTGGTGCCTTAGTTCATGTCTTGAAAATCGGAAAAATTTGCCTATACTCTGTTTTCTGAACAATTTTAGGCACATTTGCGATTTTGTTTTCTGTGAACGGGGGGGGGGGGGGAGATCATTTACGTGGTTCTTCTCTTTAGAACCGCTTTTTAATTCTCTCCTCGTTTTCCCTGAAACCTTTCCTCTAGTTCCCCGGGTAGTTTTAAAAAACGGAAGAATTTTCCTGTATTCTGTTCTGAAAACTTTTAGGTACACTTGGGCTTTTGGAGGGGGAACGTTCCCCCAGTTCCCCTCCCGTGGATCCGCGCCTGATAGCAGTTCCACATAAATGTTGGATTTTCCCATGTTCTTCAATTCATTTAGAAAACAATTTTTTACTTTCTTTGATAATGGATTTTCAACTTGCAGCAAGTTCTAGTCATCGCTATTTTTTTTTTTTTTTTTTTTTTTTCAAACTTGCCAAGTTTTAAATCCAATATCAATGTTTTCTAAATGAATTGAAGAACATCGGAAAATCCAACATTTATGTGGAACTAAATATGGAAATTGGTAACCGTTTAGATCTGAATTATTTTTTGTCGGTGACACCGTCTACCTCGAACCTCATTTCGACCGAACTAGGCTTCTTTTTCACATTTATGTTTAGTTGGGATATCATTACTGTTTGAAAAGCCAAATCAAAGGTTATGTTCTAATTCAGACGACTATAAATGCAAAAGCGTATAGAACTATATGATTTCCTTTTATTTCCCTGCTTTTACGGTTCACTGGTTTGCGGTTTCTCTTTATTAGAAGTTTTGAAGATATTTCCATAGCTGGGGACTTGGTGCGATCTCCAATTTTAGGCAGTATTCGTCTGTTCTTCCCATTTATCAGAAAGGCCAAAGTACATTTCTTGGTCTTTGACGTCCTCAGATTTGTCGACAATTAGGAAAATTGCTGACTCATCTCAAAATCTGTCTGGAATTTATTGTTCAGGGGGATAATCATAACGTAGATCGTAAAATATGCAGAATTGGCGAAAATATTTCTCAATTGTTGAAATTATTGCTGCCATTTTTGCTCCTCCTGTAAAATTTTGCATTTAATTCGGAACTCCATCGCTCGAATACGCTACCTTGCGGTGATTTACAAAACTGCAAATGAAACTAAAACATTGCCACGTTGCGTTCCACGTGTGTCTGTTGACGTAAACACAGGCAGTTTGTTCTGAGTATTTATTAACGCAATCGATGTGTCTTAGTTTGCTTTCAGCTACAGAAATTAATTCGTCCCTTAGTAGAATTCTCGAGCTTCTCAAAATAATGTTAGTTTTCATTATTTCCTTAATAATAGGTGAAAGCGAAAATTCTGGATTAACAAACTTGGATAACGTTATACAAGGTAAAATTTTTTATTGTTTTGTATGAATTTGTAAGAATATGGGGTTTTTTTAATCTTAAATTAATTTAACTTACCATATTTTACAGCAGCATTTAGTTGGAATGGACAGTATGAAAATATTTTCTTGAATATATTATCGTAGAACAAAATGAATAACCGAGAAAGAATTTACTTTATTCCTTTTATTCTCAGCTGAAAGGTTTCGCCAAATTTGTTTAGGGTTATAGTTTTAGTATAGTGCGAGCAAAGTAGCCTTGGCGAGATTTCGCATTTTTAGTTAAACCATTTTTAATTTTTATCATGAGTGGAATAAAATGGTAGTAAGATTACAGAATTCGATAAGTGAATAGAAATAATGGTCAATCAACTGAAAAGAAAACTACCACCATATATCCGTGAGAATTTTGTTGATGATTTGCATAACATGACACAATTAAATCGTAACTCAGAAATTAGAAAAATCGAAACAGAAAATTTTTAAATTAACCGATTCGGGAATTCGAGAGAAATAACTCAGCAACAAATGCAAAACAATAAGCGCTAGCCAAGCAAGGCAAAAAAGTATCATCTTCTTTCGATAACAATTTGTAATGTCATATTGAGTTTTCTAGCATTAATTGTTATTCTTGTCAGGCCACAATTATTTAGTTTTATCAAGAATTGATAAATATCGAATTCAACATCGTGGAAATGGCTGCTTAGAACTACGAACTACGTATTTTGCATTAATGTTTGACGTTTAGTAATGCTTCTTGAATTCTCATTTCTTTCTACGTGGGCCAGAATATCCACAAGGCTTTGAAAATTAATTTAAAAAGAATAAAGCGAAAAAATCATACGTACGAACAAAAATCACAACACTTTTAGCATTTTCTTCGTTACCATGTGCGTTTGTTTTAGTTTTTAAGTCCGCCATTAGACAGTGACTTCAGTGCCCCCTATAGTTCGTTGGAGTTGCGAATTGAGATCTAAAGATTTTATAAAATTTAAAGCTGGTTATTTTCTATTTTAAAGGCTTAGCTCTAGATTTGCAATTTTAATTATTTGATGGATCATTTTTCATTTTAGCGGAATTTAAAGTATCGTTTAAAGCCCCATTTTGGTTAGAAATTTAATTGTTAATTTAAACCATCAACAACCTTGTTTTGGCAACGTTTGACGAGCCCTTTTGTTTTGATTTATTTGGCGAAATATTTTGCAATCGCGCGGTAAAGTGATTACGCCGTGATGCTCACACTGTAAAAAAAATTCGGAAACGTTTCTGAGTATATCGTGCAGCTGCGGTTCATGAAATTTTCGAAAACGTTTCTGAGTATTTCGGAATTCTCTTTCTGTAATGTCCGGAAACGTGTCTGAGTATTTCGGAATCCTCTTTCTGTAATGTCCAGAAACGTGTCTGAGTATTTCGGAATCCTCTTTCCGTAATTTTCAGAAACGTTTCTGAGTATTTCGGAATCCTCTTTCCGTAATTTCCAGAAATGTTTCTGAGTATTCTGTGCAGCTGTGGTTCATGAAAGTTTCGAAAACGTTTCCGAGTATTTCGGAATTCTCCAAACAATTTTCAAAAACGTTTCCGAGAATTTCGGAATCCTTTTTCCGTTATTTTTTCTAAAATATAATTCTTTATTATAGTATTGCATACCATATCAGTTTCAATTCTTTCATATCTAAGAGCAATAATACAAGCAATTTTAGAATCATTCGTGGATTTTTTTTTTTTTTTTGGAATTTCTAATGACAAATAGCATGGTTAACAGCATAACATATGCACAGTTATAAATTTTTAAAAAATTATGAAATAATCTACTAGTTTCACTCCTAATCACAAAATCGTCGGGGAATTGGAGTGGGGGTACCTTCTGAAAAGTGGGGATTGTTTGTTAAACAATCTTAAACTTCAGTTTTTCTCTCAATATTTTCAAGACAAAACTATCAACATATTGTATTTTTAATGCAGAACTTAAAAACATATCTTGTATCAAACTTGATAGCTTTTATCTTCGGATAAAATTTGACAGGACTTACCTACCCTTCGCGTTCCGGAATTCGTTCACCTCAAGTTAATTTCTCTGACGAACAAAGTGTACCGAAAAGTACCAACAGAGAAATTGATGAATTTAAATATGACACCAAGTCCCCCTGCTGGAACCATTCGGGTTGATTCTTCTGTTCTTGCCCTTTTCCAGCTCATCACAAATATAAATACTTATTCAAAATAGGTTACAGATTTTATTTTTACAGTGTGCGCAAAATGCATTATATATTTTATTTATTAAAACATTGAACTCTATTACATGATTATTCCATTTCATATATACGAGAATACCCCCCCCCCCCCACCATAAGAGTGATGGTGCACCCATAAAATGCTATGAAGCACCTCCCCCCTCGAAAAAGCAACATCATATACATTATAAATCAAAGTATCATATACATTATAAATCAAAGTATCATATGAATTATAAGTCAAATACTTTAATATGGTGTAAAAATACAAAATTATTTTATTAAGTCTTTTTTTTTTTTTTTTGCTTTTGGTAAAATTGAGGCTCGTAAAACGAAAAAAATGAAGACACTTTTAAATACATACATGTATTTATTTGTTAAATAAATTAATACACATTTAACTAATTTAAAGCGTTTCGCTAATGCAAATATTTAAAGAGATATCGTCATTTAGATAATACTGAAGCACTATGTTCCTAATTACAAGAGATAGTTTTTTTTTTACTTCGTACAATCTAGCTACACTGTTTACAAGAGAATGAAAACATGCAACCTTAAAGACGAACTATCAAACCTGACAATTTGCATATTATAACATTTAATTCATAATGCTTGATACATAAATGTTCAGCCAAATATTAACTGAGATTGACACATAAAAACAAAGTACACAATAACACTTATTTAAATTTTTTTATATGAACTAAATCTCTTTAAAGTAATAGAGTTGCAAAGCGACTTACCTATTCGTCGGTGGTGGTCTTTTGCAGGCTTTGGTCACCAAAAAGGTGATTTTTATGACAGAATAAAATTCTGCCAACAAAAATTACCCATTTGGTAGAAAGAAGAAAAGTATCCAAGAAAAAAGTAAATTACCTACACAAGTTATGCGACGCAATGAATTTACATGGCGTCCTCTAGGCAGTTATTTGGTTTTTAATTTCAGTTTGTATTCCTTCCGCGAGCATGCGTCGAGAATTTGCACTTCGTACTTAAAAATAAGTGACATAGCTTCAAATTCAATCTCATGACGATACATAAGCAAGAAAATATAAGACTTTAAAATTATCTTCAGTGAATTCATGCGAGGAACAAAACTTCTACTAATCCACTTGATGAGTGTTACTTCGCATACATGAGTCAGCACTTGTTTTCATTGCGTGCTTTCGAAAGTTTTAGTTTAGATTTGCTGCTGGACTATAAAATTGCCGTGTAATCTGCGCATGCGTCGACTCTTACTTTCTTGCTAAACGGGAAACGTTTCTGATTATAGCAGAAAACTGCGGAGGGCGTACGAATCTGTGTATTACGGAAAACTTTTTTGTATATTCAGAGAGTTTTCCGAGATTTTTTACAGTGCATAAAAAATAGCGTAATGTTTTGCTACTTTAATGTAGTTTTTTTGACTTTTTAGATTTTTCCCTTTACATATGCATGAAAGTCTATCTTTATGCCAAATTTCAAGTATGTGAGACACTTGGAAGTTCGTAAACATTTTGATGAGTGAGTGAGTCAGTGTTAAAAATGACACTTTTCAGATCTTAATAATTCCATAACTAAGAGGTACACTCATGAAATTTAGGATTATAGGTCTGCTAGGCAGCTCTATAAGACATACAAAATTTCAAGCACGTAGATTTAATAGTTTTTGAGAAATGAGAAGGTCAAAAGTAGCTTGAAATGGTTCGTGTAAGATACACACTGGCAGATGTGTCGCCTGATTTCCGAACTTGGCTGACACACTTCCGTGTGTCTAAATACCATTAACTGACCATCAATATACCATTAAGTTTTTATTTCCTATTTTGGGAACTACTTTGATATACCCCCCCAAATCGGAAATTTGGCGACTTTTTTGGTTTTTGTTGACACAAAACTTTGTTGCCACAAAAATTGTTGCCACAAAACTTTTAAAAAAACTCAAAAAATGGTACAAAATACATGAAAATACTAAATTTGGCAACAGTAAAAACCTAAAAGCTGAAAAAACCTAAATTGGCAACACCAAAATAAGGAACAGCAACCCTAAAAAGTCCGTAGGGAATGCCAGATTTGGCGCGTAATTTTTGGGGGTGTATATCAAAGTTATACCCTTTTTTGGTCACCATAAACCAATAGTATCAGTTTAGGAATATTATAATGATGATGATGATCATGGCGTAAAAAAGTCATGATATTGAATATGAATGATACGTAAAGAAATTTGAAGAAATAAAAAAAATTGGAATTTTTTTGTTTAAATTATATGTTTTAAATTTACATCTTTTTTTTTTTTTGAAATGAACCCGCAACTATCGGGCGTGTCCCAAAATTCGAATTTCCCGGCATCCTGGTCAGTCTCACGGCATATCGGCTTTTCCGCCAAGTCAGTTAAAGAGAGTTAATGCAGTAAATTGATTGCGTGGAAAGTTCAGAATGTGTATTGTTTGTTATTTTTATGCATGGAAAACTGAACAACACAAACTAAGAATTTATTTTATAATATTTCTTACAATTGCATCAATATTTACTTTATAAACGAACAACCAAAATGTATATAGGGGAAAGTGGGGTAAAACCGGGATCCTAAGGTTTGCAGGCTTTCAGAAATCAGTTTTTAGGGAAAAGGAACAAAATTTTGCAAAGGTATGCACTAGTTTTCTAATAATGCAACCACAATTTAAAAACCATAAGTGCTTTTGTTTTATAATTTTTATTAATTTTTTTGTAAAAAAAAAGTCATTTTACCCACTTTTGCCCCTCTAATGGGGTATAACCGGATACACATGTTATTACTATGAAATAATAAATTTTTCTTAAAGTTTCCCCAAAATTCTAGTTTTGTTTAGTGACATATTTTAACTATTGTCATAACATACTAGAAGACGTATAAAAGGACATATATTGATGAGTTGATAGCAAATTTAATTGTGTTCACCTTTATTTTTTTGCTGTAATATAAGGCCTATTGAGACCAGTCGCAAGTAAAATAGTTATCTTCCTCTTCGGCCCCAGAGCAGTTTTCATGAGCCCAACGACGACATTGGATGCATTGGATCTATCCCTCACCATCACCCTCGGAGTCCGAATAAAGCTCATTGCAGTAAATGCAGGCAGTATTGTCATCCTCTTCACTGGACTCATCCTTCTTGCTCCTTCGGTTTTTCTTTTTTGGAACGCAAATATTTTCTGTCTGTTCCTTTTTGGCATCTATATAATGTGCTTTTTCTTTCATTCAATATCAATTCTTTTTTTCATTATCTTTCTTTCAGGTTTTTTTTCTTCCGTCCATCTTTGGTCTTCTTTCCATCATTTTTCTTTTTCTTTTTTTCTAATGTTGCCTGAAAATGAAGCTTGTATGGGGAGCCCATCAAAATGACAGTTTTTAATTCTCTCTTGTCCTTCTTCAACTGCGTCCTTCTCTCACTGTATTGCACTGTAAAAAAAATCCGGAAACGTTTCTGAGTATATCGTGCAGCTGTGGTTCATGAAAGTTTCAAAAACGTTTCTGAGTATTTCGAAATCCTCTTTCTGTAATGTCCAGAAACGTGTCTGAGTATTTCGGAATCCTCTTTCTGTAATTTTCAGAAACATTTCTGAGTATTTCGGAATCCTCTTTCTGTAATTTCCAGAAATGTTTCTGAGTATTCTGTGCAGCTGTGGTTCATGAAAGTTTCGAAATCGTTTCCGAGTATTTCGGAATTCTCCAAATAATTTTCAAAAACGTTTCCGAGAATTTCGGAATCCTTTTTCCGTGATTTTTTCTAAAATATAATTCTTTATTATAGTATTGTACACCATATCAGTTTCAATTCTTTCATATCTAAGAGCAATAATACAAGCAATTTTAGAATCATTCGCGATTTTTTTTTTTTTAAATTTCTAATGACAAATAGCATGGTTAACAGCATAACATATGCACAGCTATAAATTTTTGAAAAATTATGAAATAATCTAATAGTTTCATTCCTAATCACAAAATCGTCAGGGAATTGGGGGGGGGGGGTACCTTCTGAAAAGTGGGGATTGTTTGTTAAACAATCTTAAACTTCAGTTTTTCTCTCAATATTTTCAAGACAAAACTATCAACATATTGTATTTTTAATGCAGAACTTAAAAACATATCTTATATCAAACTTGATAGCTTTTATCTTCGGATAAAATTTGACAGGACTTACCTACCCTTCGCGTTCCGGAATTCGTTCACCTCAAGCCAATTTCTCTGACGAACAAAGTGTACCGAAAAATCCCAACAGAGAAGTTGATGAATTTAAATATGACACCAAGTCCCCCTGCTGGAACCCATTCGGGTTGATTCTTCTGTTCTTGCCCTTTTCCAGCTCATCACAAATATAAATACTTATTCAAAATAGGTTACTGATTTTATTTTTACAGTGTGCGCAAAATGCAATATATATTTTATTTATTAAAACATTGAACTCTATTACATGATTATTCCATTTCATATATACGAGAATCCCCCCCCCCACACCATAAGAGTGATGGTGCACCCATAAAATGCTATAAAGCGCCCCCCCCCCTTAAAAAAAGCAACCCCCTGAAAATGTCAATGGCACAGTCTGTGTGGTGAACGCCCCTCGTCTTCTTCCCATACGTACATAGTATATCAATAACATAGTTTTTTAAAAATGATCACTTTTAAAACAATGACATAAAATAATATTACTTTTTATTTTGGCATGTAAATGCAGCTGTTCCATTTTTGCCACTGACTCATTCCTCCTGACTGTCCTACATTAAACTAGTATGCATGCAGTAGGAACTGTCCTGAGGAAGACAAATTATAGGGACTTGTTTCTTAATTTAGCCGAAGTAAAAAACCCCTAAAGTCAGACAAAACAACGTAAGTAGAGGCACAAATTTGTAAATTGCTGTAATTTACAAATTTGTGCTTCTACTTACGTTGTTTTGTCTGACTTTACTATTCAGCACAAAGGTATTTATTTATCTTAAAAAACTCCTACTTTTAATTTTAGGTTTAAGCTCTTGTTTATTGCATATAGTTTAGCATGTGGTGCGTTTGGCTCAAAGTAACGCATATATTAGAGTTTAAATACTCTCTATTTAGTAAGTAGTTTAATATCTTTTGGTCTTTTGACCATGTTTATCGAATCTTCCACGGCTGATGAGCTCCGAATTCAATCTCTCAACTTTATTCTAATAATTTCTACTTTTAATTTTCTTTTTCTCATTGCTATTCATTGCTTGTGTTTTTCATATATATACAAAAATATATTATTGAGAAATAATTCTTGTTTGTTATATTTGCAGCTTCTTTCCCTTAAGGGCAGGTACATTGCAACTAAAATAAATCGTACTAATGAAGCTCTGCTGAGATAAATAATATTTCATGTATAATCTATATATATAATTCTCTTACGTGCCGGCAAATGAAGGGGTGAATTTCTAAACCTCTGTTGGCAACACTTCGCCGATAAATCATGTAAACAAACTTCTACGTTGTTTTGAAATCTTGAATCACAGAATACTCAACGAACTTTTTTTTTTTTGAGATGAGTTTGAGTCGGGCTGTGGCCCATTTCAACCTTAATCAGCAAAGAAAAGCTCAAAGAAGGCAGGAAACCGTTCTTGAATCCAATTTAAGACGAGCCATTTCCAGAGTTGTATTCTCTGATTCGCTGCCGATAATTTTTAGCGGCTGGGGAATTTTCAGTCAGCAGTTCCTTCAACAGATCAGGTGCGTCACACAATGCCGGTAACCGCACCTTTCCGTCATGGCAACATTTAGTATATTTATTTGCAGTATTACGCTCTTTCTGCCAATAAAGAGCACCACAAAATTCGCATTCTTCACACATTGCTCCACAATCATGTTCATCGGCAATGTTGTTTTGAACGCGTAGGCGCTTTGAGCGTCGTCTATTCTCTGCTTCAGTACGACAGTTCAGTTCAAAATGAATAACCGAGAAAGAATTTACTTTATTCCTTTTATTCTCAGCTGAAAGGTTTCGCCAAATTTGTTTAGGGTTATAGTAGTTTTAGTATTGTGCAAGCAAAGTAGCCTTGGCGAGTTTTCGCGTTTTTAGTTAAACCATTTTTTGTTCGTGACGTGGCAAGGATTCAGAATAACAACAAGAAGGACAAACGTTTGAGAAAATATGTTTGGTGCTCTCTGAGCCTGTTTTTAGTCATGGCCAGCTCTATGTGGCATTATCAAGAACAAGATCTTTTGAAGCAGTGTCAGTTGTGGCTCCCAAACGGGACATTTTTAATTGTGTATATGAGGAAGTTTTCTCAGATTAGAATATATAAGAGTGTAAATATGTAAATATATATAAGAGTGTAAATAATGTAAATACATCCCTCGGGGGAGCCTGTAACCCCTAGAGGGCGCGTCCCCAGGTGGCGGATAGGGGAATGCCTTCATTGGTTTTCCAATGGGTGGTAGAAGGGAAATAAAATACCTTCCGCGGACCAACAGGTAGAAGTGCAATCTCTCCAAAGCAATGACAGACACTTTTGTATCTATAATGGTAAAGTTGTGCACATTGCCAAGGCAGTCATCTTACATACAGCAAAGTTAAACTGTCGAAAATCTGGCTAAAGCAGACAAATTAACATTATGAACGTAATTTTCATATTGGTTAAATGGATGGTGACCTAAATGCAATTACCAACTTTAATTTTTACGGAAAATTTTAGCTAGGCTAATGTATTGGCATACAGCGAGCGAGCGAAGCGAGCATGGATCGCGAAGCGATCCACAGGGAACTGCGTAAGCAGTTCCGGGGGTTGGCGAGCGATAGCGAGCAGGGGGCGATAGCCCCCTAGTATAAATTATAAATCAAAGTATCATATACATTATAAATCAAAGTATCATATAAATTATAAGTCAAATACTTTAATATGGTGGTAAAAATACAAAATTATTTATTTTATTAAGTCTTTTTTTTTTCTTTGCTTTTGGTAAAATTGAGGCTTGTAAAACGAAAAAAATGAAGACACTTTTAAATACATATATGAATCTATTTGTTAAAGAAATTAATACACATTTAACTAATTTAAAGCGTTTCGCTAATGCAAATATTTAAAGAGATATCGTCATTTAGATAATACTGAAGCACTATGTTCCTAATTACAAGAGATAGTTTTTTTTTTTTTTTTTAATTCATACAATCTAGCTACACTGTTTACAAGAGAATGAAAACATGCAATCTTAAAGACGAACTATCAAACCTGACAATTTGCATATTATAACACTTAATTCATAATGCTTGATACATAAATGTTCAGCCAAATATTAACTGAGATTGACACATAAAAACAAAGTACACAATAACACTTATTTAAAGTTTTTTATACTCTTCAATTCATAAATTTTACAGAATAAAACTAGACACACTTGCACTTTAAATATGTGTTCTATGTAATGTAAAATATTTTCAAATTGCAATAGTTCACAACGAAAAAATGATACTGAGGAAAATAGTTTTTTTAACGAGATTTATATGAACTAAATCACTTTAAAGTAATAGAGTTGCAAAGCGACTTACCTATTCGTCGGTGATGGTCTTTTGCAGGCTTTGGTCACCAAAAAGGTGATTTTTATGACAGAATAAAATTCTGCCTACAAAAATTACCCATTTGGTAGAAAGAAGAAAAGTATCCAAGAAAAAAGTAAATTACCTACACAAGTTATGCAACGCAACGAATTTACATGGCGTCCTCTCGGCAGGTTTTTGGTTTTTGATTTCAGTTTGTATTCCTTCCGCGAGCATGCGTCGAGAAGTTGCACTTCGTACTTAAAAATAAGCGACATTGCTTCAAATTCAATTTAATGACGATACATTAGCAAGAAAATATAAGACTTTAAAAGTATCTTCAGTGAATTCATGCGAGGAACAAAACTTCTACTAATCCCCTTGATGAGTGTTCGCCCATGAGTCAGCACATGTTTTCATTGCTTGCTTTCACGAGTTTCAGTTTGGATTTGCTGCTGGACTATAAAATTGCCGTGTGAGCTGTGCATGCGTCGACTCTTACTTTCTTGTTAAAACGGGAAAGGTTTTTGATAATAGCAGAAAACTGCTGAGGGCGTACGAATCTGTGTATTACGGAAAGCTTTTTTGTATATTCAGAGAGTTTTCCGAGATTTTTTACAGTGTAGTGACGAAAGATTTAAGCGCTCTCCTCCCCCTGCGATTTTTCGAAATTGTAATTTTTTTTCATTTTTAGATTTCCAACGAGAGCATTCGGGTCCTTGTCCGGAAATTTTCGTAATTATCGTCTTAAAAACGTGATTGTAGACCATATTCGGTAACGTTATAGGGGTAAGGCTATTTTTCAAATTTGAAGCTCCAAAAAAGCAATATAAAACGACTCTCTACGTTTTCAGAATGCGAGGTGTTAGGTAGACCTCCCCTAGAAATTTTCGATACTGAAGCACTGAAAACGAAATTTGAGGAGCTCTTAAAAGGTTTTGGTGGGGGAAAGGATACTACCAAAGCATAGCATTATGAAGACTTTCTTATTTTTAAATCGAATAGGAAAAATGAAGGAGGATAAAAGAAATAGGAGGTGCGAGATGTAATTAACTGATCAATAATCCGCCACGATTGAAAATTTTCAAGGTTCTTTTCACTAGAAATTTAGCTTATTTTCACGACATTTCCCCCCTCTTATTAAAATAACTTCGTTTTCTCCAGGTACGTTATATTCTTTTCTTTAATTATAATAAATGTTTTTAAAAACATTCTAATCTGCCTTCTGTGGCGGTACTCCCCCCCCCCCCGCCTGGTTGTGGCACTAAATTGCGGAAGCTTTACATATAATGATACCCTACACCAAATAAATACAAAAGACAGTTTAAACAGGTTTGTGTTCAAAAAGACGTATTTTAAAAGATTAGTACTGGAAAACAGATGAAAAATTTTCCTCCAGCTGTTTAAAAAAATTTTAGGTACACATGGGATTTTTTGAGGGGAGGGGAACATTTCCCCAGTTCCCTTCCGTGGATCCGCTACCGCTATTGTCTAATCGCTTTTCCTGAAGTCTTTCGACAAATTCTAAAAAACAGAAAAAAAAAAAAAACAAATCCTGTACTCTGTTTTCTGCACAGTCGTAGGATCATTTGGGATTTTTTTGAGGGAAAAGGGGAACATTCCCTAGTTCCCCTCCTGGGATCCGCTTTTGCAATTCTCTCTTCACTTTTCCTTGTGCCTTTCTTCAAGTTCAAGTTCTAAAGAACAGAATAATTTTGCTGTCTCTGTTGTGAAAATTTTTAGGTACACATGAGATTTTGGGGGGAGGGGAACATTCCTCCAGTTTCCCCCCGTTTACCCACTTTTGCTATTTACTAATTGCTTTTCCTGAAGCCTTTCTTCAAGTTCAAGTTCTATAAAACAGAAGAATTTTCCTGCACTCTGTTATAAATTTTTTTAGGTATCTCTGAGATTTCGGGGGGGGGGGCATTCCCCCTGTTCCCCTCCGTGGATCCGCTTCTGCTGTTGTCTAACTGCTTTTCCTGGTTCCTTAGTTCACGTTCTAAAAAACGGAAATTTTTTCCTGTACTCTGTTTTCTAAACAGTTTTAGGTACTCTTGGGATTTTTTTTAAAAGGGAGATGGGAGAACTTCTTGCAGTTATCCCCTCTTTTGATCCGCTTTTACAGTTCTCTTCTCGTTTTTCCTGGTGCCTTTCTTCAAATTCAAGTTTAAAAAAACAGAGGATTTTTCCTGTATTCTATTCTGAAAAATTTTAGGTACACTTGGGATTTTGGAGGGGGAACGTTCCCCCAGTTCCCCTCCCATGGATCCATCCCTGTACAGTAACCAACCTCAATGTATAGTTAAATTGGATACAGCAGCACATAAATCAAAGGCATCGTATTTGTCCGTAATTTGCAGTTCTTGAGCAAAAGCCAAGCATGACTCCCAAAAGAAAAGAGAAATATTAGAAAAATTGTTACATGGTTATGAGGTTTGTAGAGATTTTTTGCTACATGTCCACAATTATTTAAACTCTGTAAAACTAACTGCTATGGAGCTCAGCCGGCGCGTTTGCATCAATCGCATTACTTTTTGGGCGAAAATCCCTCTATATCCCACATGAAGCGAAGGGCACACTTTTGTGTACCAAACGATAGTTGCTTATTGTTATGTGACTTTGCAGTACTCTACAAATGGTGTACTCTGTACTGAAAAAGCCTCCAGAAAAACTCACGCATCCTTTTTAGCACTGTTGAAAAACAGTATGCACTTTCATGTGTGTAAAAAAATGCCTTGAAAGTTATTAATTTAAAAGGTCTTACAACGCGCGGACGGCGCCAGAGTCAAAAAGGCGCCGAGCTCTACCTACCAAAAATGCTCCAAATGAGGGGAAACGAGCTGATGTGTGCATCACATGACTTCCTTTTACTCCAATTTAATGTCATTTCCCCATTATTCGCTATTTTAATGTGATTCAATATTTATTCTCTAAATATCACCAACAATGGCCAAATTGAAACCAAAAAAAAAAACTCCGCCAAATTTGTCGCCAAGTTGGCGACAAAACTTGGCGACCAAAAGACTGGCGATATATCGCCAAGTGTCCGACAAATTATAACGCCACTTGAGTTTACATCGAAATTAACAATGATTTCCCCCCAAAAAGGTGCAAAAGACCCCCTTAGGAACATCCGAAAGCAACCAAAAGGGGAGGTGCACAACTAGACCCCACTACGAGTCTATGTACCAAATTTCAACTTTCTAGGACATACCATTTTTGAGTTATGCGAGATACATACGCACATACGCACATACGCACATACACACATACATACAGACGTCACGAGAAAAGTCGTTGTAATTACCTCGGTGATGGTCAAAATGGATATTTCGCGTGTCTATACATTCTTAGGCACTTTTCCGCATGTGGTCGAATCGAAAAAAAAACTCAACATTCATTTGGGGGTGAGCAAAATGGAAATTAAGGGCGATTTTTGAGTGAAAATTTTTTCGCGAATACAATACTTCCTTTTTTGTAAAAGGAAGTAAAAATCGCCAATCCAAAATAATAATAATAATAATAAATTAAAGTTGAACTTCTCACTACATATAGTGGTGGCGGTGAAATTTTTCTGCTGTTTGAAACAAGCAATCCATCTAAAGTGAGAATTATTGCCTTTTGTTGGGTCCAAACATGCTATTCAAAATCGCGATCTTTTATACACTGAAAACATGTGGTTCTTGCGGTGAATGTGTTGTGTTAATAATTTGTGCAATATGTCTTTTTGCGATTTTTACCTATTGTTCGTTATAATTCGACTGCTTTATGTGAACAAACATTAAAATCTCGAAAAATCATAAACAATTTTCTTACGACAGTGGCAATCAGCCTATTCAAAACGAAGAAGCAAACTTTGAAGTAAATTGCTTCTTTGGAATGTTAGACTTTGGAATGGAAAGGTTTATATTATCTCCTATCTCCGTATTCAGAAATTTTTAAATTTTTGTGGAGTATGTGGTGGCCTGAGTGCATGAGTTAGTGTTCGTAAAATTTTGGAGAAAATGTAGAATTGCAGATGAAAACTCTGAGCTATAATATCATTGCCAACAATTTAACTTGTTCCTTTCCAAACATTCATATTGCTTTGCTCATCTTATAAACAACTCCAGTCTCAGTAGCTACAGCAGATAACTTTCAAAACTAAAAATAGTATGGGTTTTACAAAAGTTAGACTTATGAATCAATTTGCAAAAAAACAAACCTCTAAAAGCACAACTCCTGTAATTTAACTTCTAATAGATGTTGAGCCTATTTTGATTAAAATAGTTTTATTTATTTGGGGGGTTCATTTTGTGTGCATGTTGTATGCTTTGAAATTGATCGAATGCGATTGTGTGGAAATATTGAATATACAGTAAAACCTGTAAAGTTGACCACCTTTGTAAGTTGACCACCTGTCTATGTTGACAGCTTTTGTTAGGAACGGAATTAGTCCTATCTTATATAATGAAGGAAAACCTCTGTAACTTGACCACCTCTCTATCTTGACCACCTGTCTATCTTGACCACTAATGAACACCAAATTTGGTTTGGAGTATTGTAAAATACCCTTTGTAAGTTGACCACTTGATTTATTTTTTAAAATTTTATTTAGCAAATTATTATTTCATTATTATTTTTTTATAGCTTTCCAAGAATATTTTTGATGCCAGACCAGCATTTAACCAACTAAATGAAACAGCAGCATAACTAAACCTCCTTTTGAGTTTAACCACATGTAAAAACTACTAAGACCCCTTTTTTTCTCCAAACTTGTTTTTCTTTTGTTGCTTTATTTGAGACTGACTTTTGTACTCTATGTTCAATGAAAACATGTGTCAATAGAAAAACACAAAGTATTTTTTTCTAGTTGCAATATTTTGGCAACAATGGAATTGTGCTAAAGAGTAAAGTTTGCAGCATTTTTGGTGCAAGGGATTAAGAGATAGGATATTTTCATTTTCAACTGCCTTTTTGAACTATGAGAGTCCAACTTGTTGCTCTTTGTGTTATAGTTTTACATAAAATGGCTTCAAAAAGAAAGTTAGTTGAACTTGAGATTGATAAAAAGTATGAAGTATTAAAATTAATTGAAAAGAGAGAAATCCAGAGAAAATTAGCTGGGAGACATATGGAATTTCCAAAACTGGTCTAATAAGTGCGCCAAACTTCAATAAGGAGTTATTTTGTTGAAAATTATATCATCATGGGGTTATAAATGTATATGAGAAAAAAATAAAGCGAAAAATTTGTAATTTTTGATTTGCTATGAATTTTTAGGAACTATTAATATCAAATGCATTTTCATAAACAATAAGATTTTTTTTTGATCAATTTACTGAAATTTTAAATTTGCGTGACACATTATACGTCATTCTGGGAAAATAATCTCTAAAAATATTTGAATAGCATTTTAAATTATTGTTTCAAAGTAATACTAAGCAATGAAAGTGAGTTGAACAGAAATAGTAAATGTCAATTAGTCAAAAAATGAATACATGGTGCAAAAAATGACAAAAAAAAATCATTACCCCCCTTTATAAGTTGACCACCTGTCTAAGTTGCCCACCAAATTACTGCACCGCAAGTGGTCAACTTACACAGGTTTCACTGTATTAAGAAAAAATTACTCTGAATAATTAATTAAAACATATATTTGCTCGTTTATGTTTATACATATCATAAGCTCTATATTTTACAAATTTGTAACATAGTAAGTATTAATTAATTTGTTCCTAACTGTAAGTGATAGTGTCAATCAGTTAATTTAGTATAAGATGTGTCCCGTAAGTATATAAATTTGCTTTCGATGCTAATTTTTGAGAAATAAAAATTTGTGTTTCAATGAATGTGTTTAAAAGTACATTTTGGCAAAGCAACAAAGATTTACGCGTTATTATTATTTTTTTTTAATAATGCCAAACGTATTTCTCCCCCCCCCCCCCACCCCATATTATACTTGCCTACAAAACCTCGCTCCAAGTGTTAACTATATTTTTTCGAAACGCCACTACATAAAGGCGCTCAAAAGACATTTGCACGACGGCGCTGATCAAGCTTGGCGCGGCCCTGGGAGGGGGGAGGTGACACCACGAATTACCGGCAAGGATGTCACCCATGCTAGGTACTCCACTGCGTTATGTCATGACTTTTTCGTTACTTGGCGACTTTTTTTTACATTTCAATACTTTTACACCCCCCCCCCCCCATACACTGCACTGCAGCTCGCATGTGCCTTCACGAGCCACATCATCGCGACTTCCCCAGCGCTCTTTTAGCAAACCCATCAGCCTCGTCTATTGTCAGCAGCCCAACCGAAAAAGTGGAACATCAAGAACATATTAGGTCGATGAAAATCGTGTCGTTATTTGGGCCGCTCTCGTAAATTGTTTACCGGACGGGAACGTTACTGTGTTTTAGCTGCGTTTCTTTTTTTCTTCGCCGGACCACCCACGAGAAATCATCGACACGCGCAGATTTCTCTCTCGGGCTGAATCGATTCCTCTGGGATGGAATGAAACATTTGCGCGAAATGGGATTTGTTGCGCGCGTCTTTCGCCGCTTCTCGTGCGGATGTTTGCCTCGGAGGTCAGGGGGTCGGAGCTACCACAGCACATCCCTTTCATCTGCACCTTCACCATCGTAGAGGTGCTGCTTTCAAAATTACTGTTCTTAGAACTTGGAACCAGTACTAAAGTCGTAAAAGTAGTAGACGTTATACAGGACAGGACGTCAATAAAATCCAGCACTGATAAAATAAATTCATTAATAAAATGTAAAAAATGTTTTTTTTTTTTTTTTTTTTTTTAAATTCTAAAGACGATTTCTGTAATCTTGGTTCGAACTAAAATGCATCTCTATATATTTTTAAAAAAGTAACATCAAAGATATTGTGAAATTCAGTTTGTGTCGGGCCTGCATCAGGGAGACCTCACAGCACTTGCAGCCTTGAAATTCGGTACAAAATTACTTTGAAACCCGAGGGTTTGCACCTCGGAACGTTTCTTTAAATTTCAAATTAGTTTTCTAGTTTTTTTTTTTTTTTTTTTTTGCAATTACATTTTTAAGCCAAAACTTTATAAATTGCCTCAATTGAATCAAAGAAAGCTCAAAAATCTGCATTATTTGAAAAGTTTAAAACTCCCAAATCCAACAATATATGCTTGCCTAAGTTCGACTTGAAATTAATTTTTGATTTATTAACAAAACTATGCATTATTTTTCATTGTTTTGGCAGCAGTAAAAAGCGGAAGTATGCGGACATTTTTCCACAGAAAGTAAGTCTTTCTGTGTTATAATGCATAACTTTAAGAAATAGTCTTCAAAAAGAAAAACTACTCTATTTTTAAACATACGTAATTTAATTTTGATACTTATCTCAAAAGTTTTTTCCACAACGTCAATGCATTTCTCATTGCGCACAAAAATTTTTCTGGGGTGGGGGAGCGGTGCAGTGAGGGTTTGGTCATAACAGTCTGAACATTAAATAAATGGGGTCGTTTCCTAAATTTTGAAAGTATGTTTTTCTGAAAGAGCATGCTTAAAAACATAGGATTTGACCGTTTTTTAAATAATTTGACAAAGTTCACTATTTAAAAAAAATATGTTTAAGTTAGTGCGCATATTCAATTTCATTTTCTACGCTTCTGCGCATGACATCACAAATGATGAACTGCCATTCGCTGTTGCCATCCGCGCAGAGGGTATTTTTAATTCGCTTCTTTACTCACATGTATGGCAACGACATGGTTGGTATCAAGCGTAGAGCGCAATATTAAATTTGCTTCTTGATTATCATAACGTGGAAACGCGGTTAGAGAGCAAGAGTAAACGTTCAGTGCGATAATGGAATACGTGCCTAAGTTCATCATTTGTGACGTAATAAAGACCACGCCTTGTTTGAAAAATCGGACATTTCAAAAAATTAATTAAAAAATAACTGTTGGGAAAATAAAAGTGTTTTCTGGGTCCATGTTATTTTTTTTGCTCATTCTATCAACTTCAGTGACTAAAAGTAGTACTTTTGACTTAAGGAAACCACCCCATTGCCGTGTTATATGATTATCAGTATGTGTTAAAACCAATTATTCTCGGGGGGGGGGACAAAATCCTCTTCACCACCTGCATTAATTAAAAAATTTGAATGCCCAAAGTCCAAAAATAAATATTTGCAAAGTTCAACTTTGAAATTACTTCGTTTTCTTTATTCAAAAAATTAATTTTTTGATTTTATGATTGCCAAAATTTTTCATTGGTTTTTTTTTTTTTTTTTTTGGAAGCAAATGAGGAGGTGCAATCGCAGCCTGTGCTCTGACATCAAGATGGCAGCGAAGAATCTAGCTGATGTTGTGCAGAAAATCACGTAATTTCCAACGAAATTCCAAAAACATCCTGCACAAACACGTAACGCCCACGCCATAGGCGGCTGATGCACTAAAAAAGTGGGGGGTCAAAACAAGTGTAGAGGTTAGGGGGTGAGGCTCCTAGAGCTGTTTTTTTTTTTTTTTTTTTGAAAAATTGGGCTCTATTCTTGGCTTTCAATATTACTGATTTAATAACTTGTAAAATTGTGGAATATGGCATCAAAAATCGAGACGGATGGTCACTGTATAAGACTTTCTCCTTCCATTTTGAAGTTCCATTTCCATTCTCATGAGCAGGATGTGATAAACCAGCTGTTTGGTGTATTGCATGTAGCTCTGCCTTAACCCTGGCTTAGAAAAGATAAGGAGAGTTCATTTATTTGGAATTTTTAGTTTCTATTTTAGTGAAATAAATAAATCCACCCCATAAAAAATCATTTTTTAATGAATCATTAATTTTTAACTATGAAAAAGGAGGGAGCAAGAACTATTTACCTTCGGAAGTGAGGGGGTAACTTCCTCCCTTGCCGCCCCCCCCCCCCACGAGTCGCCTGTGCGTAACTCCATTGCTTTTTCACATGATTTATTTCACAGATGCACTGACATATAACTGTAAAAATCCAAAACCTGATAAATGTTGACATTAGATGGCAAATATCAACATTTACCCATTAAAAGCATCGTTGAAAGACCGAATGCTTCCGGTGAATGGTGAATCACCCGTGAAAGTCGACATTGTGTGGTTTCGGAGTTTCACGGTAACGCACGAAGATTTAAACTTAAAAAGAGATTACACGCGTTTCTCCCGCGAGATGATTATATGTGACCACATTTAGTGGACACGTGCTACAACACGATTCAACTTACGCGAAATGGATATAACACTAGATTTTCACGAATAACTTATCTCAGAGCTAATGCGAATTCATCTCCCATAACGCGAAATTCGTTAGAAGCAAAGCGCGATGCTTCAGTATTGGTTTCGGTTACAGTGTGCACGAATAATCATTTTGTATTTTACATTCTTTTTGAACAATCACGAATTGCTTATGATCCTTACAGAACCGAAATTGAGAACTTTAAGTCACGAAACCCTTTACATGCAAACATCGATTAGAAAAAATAAATAAATCTGTAACGGTTTTTCTCTGCCAGCACAGTGTCAATGTAAAAGAAAAAGACATGTTCTTGCCGCAATATAAATATTCCTCGACCAATTTTTAACCGACTTCAAAAAGGAGGCGGTTATCAGTTCATACCGTATGTATGTTTTTTTTTTTTTTTTTTGTTTGTCCACTCACAGCGTCTCACCTATAGTGAACCGATTTTGATGATTCTTTTTTTAATGGATAGGGGATGGCTCAACTTAGGTCCCATTAATTTGTTTGACCATATTTGTCCTTTTTAAAAAAAGTTATGCGCAAAAAATCATAAATTCCATGCAATTTTCCTATTAAATGATTAAATTTAAAACCCATTGTTATGAAAGTTTGATGCCATACGACAGTGACATTAATAGTAATTGTAATGATTATTTTGAATGAAGGCTTCTCTGAAGCAAGCATCAAGTTTCTTCAGGGGGATATTTTGATAATAATTGGGAATCTGGCGCTGTCGTCTCATTTTTTGGCGTAAATAATTTTATTTTGGTAACCTTGCTGATTTATAGTAACAATATGTGAATTATCGAAATCTTCCCTTCTTCAGTGCTATTGCTCCATAGTGGGGGTAAACCTAACCTGGAAGCGAGGTGATGCAGTAATTAGGATCTGCTTAGCCTTCACAATGCTACCATTAGGTTTGCCTCAACTACAGTAGTATTTTTTTTTTTGTTATCATCTATGCCAATAACAAATGATGGGGGCTAAGTAAGAAAATACAGAATTGCATCATGAGCAACTTAAATGCTGTGGAATGTAAATTTGTTAGGAAAAACGTAATACTTAAATGGTTATAATTAAATTAACTACACATTAATTCCAAAGAGCAACAAAGATAAGTTTTTAGTGTCAATCGCTTAAAGTTTAACGCGTGTTTATAGTTTTTTTTTTTTTAGTATGGAGCATTTTTATGAAAAAAATAAGGCGAAGTCTCGTGATGGTAACTTCTTACTATTTCTGAAATACTTACATTTACACTAAAAAGAATGAAATAAAAAAATTTTGAAAAAAAAAAAAAAAAAAAAATAGAACCGACTTCAAAATTGCTCTAAAAAGTGAAAAATATTTTTATTCTTTAAACACCATCGATAAAGCTTTTAAACATAACTTTTGAAGTTGGTGCAAAAACGATAGATAAAATCATTCACAGCCGTAACTCAACTATAACTATAAATTTAACCAGGCCCAGTTTCTTCACTATCACATACATTATGCATTGATGACAGCATATTTGAATAACGATATAAATCTTTCGTTCTCGTAACTTTGGATGCTTTTCTGAAAAAAATATGAACGAAGCATGGTTACACTGGATTTTACGTTTTGTTTTTGCGCCAACTTCAAAAATTATGTTTAAAAGCATTATCGATGGTGTTTAAAGAATAAAATTATTTTTAACTTTTTAGAGCAATTTTGAAGTCGGTTCTATTTTTTTTTTTTTTTTTTTTCAAATTTTTTTTTTTTTATTATTTATTTTATTTTTACCACCCTTTTTTTTGAGTAATTACGAATTGCTTATTATCCTCACTTGACCAAAGTTGATGTTGCTCTGATCATTCAGGTTGCCATGACGACGGAAATAAACTAAATCATTGTTTTAATATTTATTAAGAGTACAAATTTTCGTCGCCATGGCTACGAATCGCCTGCGTTCATCTAAGGCTTAACTTAAGCAGATTTTACTTTAAAAAAAAAGGGGGAGGCGTACAAAATTGTGTTTTTTTTTTTAGGAAAAATATCAACATAGATCACTGATGAGACTGAAGGACGAGTAACGATATTTTAATTAAAAAAGAAAGCAACATTTATGAGGAATAAAAAAGTTTTTGCTCAAGTGCAGTAGTCCCCCCCCCCCCGGAACTTTCGGGAGTAAACACACTGCACACAATAATTAATTTTGTGTATATGATGAGGTTCATATTGTTACAAAGCTATGTTAAGTAAAATGCAAACATTGAGGCACATTTTTACAGCTGGTTTATTATACGTCAAATAAACTTTTGCTCCAAAATTTTCAAGTCTCATCCATGTACGCTGAAAGAAAAAAAAAAAAAAAAAAAAGAGCGTGCTGAAATATTTTAAGAATTTAAGATAGGGTCAGGTGGGGTGGAATGGGTAGTTTATTAATCTTTCAAAATACAGAAAAGAAAAATATTTTTTTTTTTAAATAAAAACCTTGGCTCCCTTAAGAGATTTTTCGCCTCCAGCTCATGTGATTCCTATTCTGGGCTGATGAGTGCTAAAAAGCACGAAACTGCAGACCTCGGATGGAATGACTGAGCTGGCGGTGTATTTTAAATAAAAACACTCATGTTATTAACAATAGTTTGACTTTATTTTGGTTCAAGAAAAAACTGAATGGAAACAGTCAGTTTTGTGGCAGCCTTCTTGTAAGGTATGTTGTAAAAATCAAAACTAACTGATATTGTTGAAACTTTGTTTTCAGGATTTTGTTTGAATTTAGATAGCATTCTATTGCTTTTATTTTTATTAAAGGAAGTCTCCTTTGTCAATTGAAAAAGACAGAAAAGAAAAATTTCATAGATCTTAAGTATGTTAAAATTTTTTAATTGGGGTGGAATGGGTATAATATTGGGCTTAAAAGACATAGGCTGTGGAATTAACATTTTTTTCTCATTAAAAGTTATTCTCTGAAGTAAGTTGTTCATTTTATCAAAAGTTTTATATTCTGAAATCCTTATGTAATGGAGTTGCTTATGGTTGCATTAAATCTGGTTGGATGGAAGACACAATCTTTAAAGAATGGTTCAAACTTTTCGCAAGGCATCTGAAAAGGCATGCAAGTCAGCTGACCTATGAAACTGTAAAGCATGCTATTGATAGTGAAATTATCATTTGCCTACCGCCTAATTCAAGTCATACCATGCAACCACTAGACAATGTCAGAGCTGACTAAATAAATTGAAAACCAGTCTGATCAAACTCCCATTCCACTAACAAGGAGACGGCACGACCGTGGGGTCGGAGATTTGCGTCAATATTTCTTGTGGTGAAAGGGGATCGCTAGTACCTTACGTGGTTAAAGTAATACGACGCAATACTCAGAAAATTATGAGAAAAATCGATTTAAAGTCGCCATGGAGTCTGCTACGCGCCTTATGAGTTTAAAATGTCGGGCTCTTTTGCCAGCCGCCGCCGCTAGCCTAGTTGGTTAAGGCGCGAGCCTGTGCTCCAGAGATAACGCTCGATCAAATCCCACTCTGGACCTTTTTCTCTTCTCTTCTTTTTTTCTTTTTCTTTCTTTCTTTCTTTTTTTTTTTGTTTTGTTTTGCTATCACAACAATTAGTGGTAACGCGTTTCACTCCTATATTTTTTTGTGAAATTTATTTTTGCCAAGGATCTCAAACTTTTTCATTCACTGAAAACATTCTTGCTCGTTATTCTGTACGGTTTGATTTGCCTAGTAAAAGTTTTTGACCTGTGGTTCCCTTACGGTTATAAGGGACATCTGCTCATAGGACATTCGGATCTTCTTTTTTTTCTGTTATCACAGCAATTATTAAAATTCCCTACATAATTTAAGAGTTTATTTACATCATTTTTTTTTAATTATTTTCTTTTTCTTCCAGCAAAACAATTTAAAACAATTCATATTTTTCATCCTACCACTAATTGTTGTGGTAGCAAAAAAAAAAAAAAGAGAGAAAAGAAAAAAAAGTCCAGAGTGGGATTTGATCGTGCTATCTCTGGAGCACAAGATCGTGCCTTCACCAACTAAGCTAGCGGTAACTCGTCAAGAGACTGACATTTTAAACTCATAAGGTGCCTAGGGACTCCATGGCAATTTTAAATCGATTTTTCTCATAATTTTCTGAGTATTGCGTCGTATTACTTTAAGCACGTAAGGTACTAGGGGTCCTCTTTCACCACAAAAAAAAAAAAAAAAAATTGACGCAAATCTCCGACCCCACGGTCGTGCCGTTTCCTTGTAAGCTTATATGTTCAAGTACTACAGGAGATTGAGTGCTAATTGAATACAGTGTTAAGAAATTTAAAAAGTATTCTATTGTTCAAGTTCTAGAATCTTCATATACTTGTGCTTATGTTGTAAAAATTCTTAAGAAGTCTTTGATGGGAAATTTTTCACCCTCCCCAATAGTGCAAAAATGGAGATTGAAGAAGAACAGATCATCAAATCCTAAGTCAGTCAATCCTCAATAATCGTATGGACATTATGCCTTTAATTGCAGTGAAATTGCAGACTACATTATTCAATAGATTTTTACTCTTATATTAATAAATTTTTGTGAAAAAATAGTAAATAAATTCATGTTTTCACTCTGAAATTTAGTTTAAAACAATACTACCAATTTCAACCCACCCCATGGGGTGGAATGGGTATAAAAACAGACTTTGTAACAATAACTTTTTCATTAAATAATAAAATTATTTCAGTAATAATAACTATGGATACGTGAAGTTTATTGTTGAAATGTAAAAACTCAGTTAAGGTTTTTTAATTGTTGGATATCAAATTTGAATAGTTTGATAATAATTTCAAAAATACCTGTTTTTATACCCATTCCACCCCACCTGACCCTACTGTTGATGAAAGGAAAGTGGGAGAATCGGCGCCATCAATAAATAATTTAAAGGAAAAGTGTAAAAACGTGTAAAAAAATATATTTAACTGTGTCAGATCTGTTTTGCGCGCGCGTGAAACCGGGAGGGTGGTGGGGTCCGCGAAGTTCGCAATTTTTCCGGATTGGGTCCGAGGAGGTTTTAAGTTTGGGAACCTCTGACATAGCAAAACTTCTCTCATTAATACAAAATTTTCAGAGTACTAACTTGTTCATTTAAGATTGATAAGAAATAAAAACACATAACGTAATTTATGATAAGTGTACTGATGGTGATATCGGCCAAAAAATCTTTATCTTTAGTACCGCATTCTAATCACTATTTCTTTTTTATGGATATGCCTCGTATTACTTATTCTGGGAAATCACCAGTCATAATATGACGGGTGCAAATTTCTGAGGCCCTTTCCATTCCATTTTATTTGTGGACCAAGGAACTCAACGAGTAGGGTCCTATTGCAATTCGTGAGTGCGAAAAACATAGTTTGAGTTCAATTAGCCGAAATTCAAATGAATGATGGATTTTTTTCATTTAAAAGGTGAAAGTTAATTTAACATGATTGCATCTATAGGCGCGCTGCTTCATCTAAGGCCTGGGAAGAGAAAGTTTCTTGCAGTTAAAGAGAATGTAAAGATCCTAGATATGGCAGGAGAACACTAATTACAATCTAATCAGCTGCACAGTACAACACCGATCATCCAGCATTTTCATCATCATTATTAACCTTTCTACTGCACAGTAGTATAATAGTGCTGCATTTCATTATTTTTATTGCATACCGTACAGTGTACATTAGGGAGGTTCAAAAAAACTTTTTTTCAGCTAGAGTCCAGGACACTCATTATTTTTTTTAGATTTACTAATAGTATTATGCTGTAAAAATTTTTGCTTCTTACTCAAATTTGAAGACGATGCTCAATGACCTCTCAATTTAACATTAGCCGTCATAAAGAAAATGTCACAAATTTGGAAACATTTAATTTCCCTACCTGTTTTTTGGTAAATAATTATTTTATTGCAATGTATATACATAATACTCGTGTATATTATAATATATAGCGTTGTTTTTTCAATTGTTTTCAATGCTGTTTGGCGGGAAGCTTTGTTAACTCAGGTAGTTCCTTTGAGAGCAAAAAGCTACCCGTTAAACAGGATTGAAAACAATTTAAAGGTTCTATCCTCACTGGTAAGGAATTCGTGATGGGAGCAGGTTCTAGCGAAAATAGTTGTGATGAAAGAGGAAAAACAGGGAGGAAGGTAGTTTGGCAGATCTTTGGTGGGAAAACTAGATATCATAACTTTTTAAGGCTGAATGTTTTTGGGTTTAGGATGATGGCTTTCTTTTTTGTAGGGAAGAGTTGAAGGTTTTTTCGGTGGGGAAATTTTTACAACAGTGTTGTTTTTGATGAGATGAAATAAAGTTCAACTTAGGTGATAAATGTCACTTTTTAAGGGTTAGTGCGTACGCTGTTAAAACTGCGGGTTGCACATAGCCCTTTTTAGGGTAATACGTTGTAGTGCGTGGAGCAGCTCCTAAAGCAGGGGTGCCCACCTGGGGGGGGGGGGGTCATGGCGCAAACTGCGCCATTGAAATTTTTAAAGGGGTGTTTTGAGGGGTATTTTTTGCAATTTTAAGGGGGCCTTTGCTTTTTTTTGTGGGGGGGGGGGGGGGTCTTTGCGGTTTTTTATGGTTCCTGATCTGATTTTAGCCCTTGATCTTAGTAATGGTGGGCACCCCTGCCTAAAGGGGACTATTTGATTCCCTATGACATACTCAAGGACGTCAGAGAGAACCTAATGGCACACTTGGAGGTACCATACGGAGCCAAAGGAGACCTTAAAGGGTGCATTGTATTGAAGAGAAAATTATTATTAAAGTAACACGGAATATACACTATATGACCCAAAATATTGGGACACTTTCAAAAATTCACATTTTTAAGGATTTCTCAAGAAATAAAAAACCAATTGCTTTGTAACTTTTTGCATATAACAGGTATGCTCCAGCTGTCAATTTCCAATAAAAGTTACATCCCCCTTTCGCTTCGGGGGTCAGTAACAAATTGAGGAAAACAAATATTTTTTGGTTATCATTCATTGTAAATAGCTCGGAATAAGCTGTAAACTTCAGCAATTAGTTCGCTTACTATATGTACAATCATTTTTCATACTTTTGAGAAGGTATGATAGATATTCACGAAAATATAAGCATTTCTTTCAAAACTGTAAATTTTATTTGAAAGTTTTTGGCTCATAATACGCAAAGTCTTTCATGAAAGCTTACGAAACTTTCGGAAAACTTGACAGCATACAAGAGAAGCATAATACAAAAATTTGAAATTAAAATGTTGAAAATTTGATAAAATATGGACATTTAAAGCATTAATTTATCACTGCGCATGCGCGAAAGATAGCAATTTATAACTTTCATCATCTAATACCCAACTAGATTCATCAACTCATATTAAAAAAATCCAGTTCAATATCTCAAAAATTTAGAAAGTAATCAGGAAACTAATGAGCCGAATTTGAATAACTCTTAGATAGGCTACGAATCGCGAGGGATCATTCGCAAATAAGCTGTTTTTATCGTGAATTACATTGAATGATTGCAAGCAAATGTTACAAACTTGCGAACGAACCCCTCACGATTCGTCGTCTCGCCAAGAATTATTAAAATTCGGCTCATTAGATCGCTGATAAATTTCTGAATTTTTAAGATATTGAACTGGAATTTTTTTATGAGTTGAAGAAGTTAGTTGGGCTTTAGATGAGGCAGTGAGAAGCAAAGGGATGTAAGTGGCAAAATTAAAAATTTGGACACAACCAGTACAAATGGTAGGTGACCATCTCCTCTGTCTTGGGGCAAGAGATAGTACTAGTCTACTAGTAGCCCTGGTAGGTTCTATTTTTCAGCATGATTTAGAAAAAAAATTCAGTGAAAGCCTATAGAGTGAGCGCCGCAACTTTAAATGCGTTTTTCAAAGCTTGAAAATGTCCACTTACATTCCTTTGCTTCTCACTGCTTCATATGTTTATACAAATACAAAAGTGACGACCAGTAAGAGCTTCTGGATCTAGCTACACTGTTTTTAGTCAGATTACCAATCCCCAATAAAGACCGAGAGTTCTCTTAAATTAACCCCATTACTAGTAACAGTTGCTTCTGATAAACTATTCCAAACGCTTTCAAATGTATGTGCAAAATAAAAAAATAAAATATTTAAAAAGAAAATGATTTTTTTTTTTTTTTTTGGTTTGGAATTTTTAAAAAAAAAAAGTGTTCTGAATTATTAATGTAATGTTTGAAAATTAATTATTGATTGCTTAATTATCGTATGTACAGTGCACACAAAGTTTACAAAAAATGAGTTATTTTACTGAAATTAAAAAAAGGGGGGGGGGGGTTCAGGGTGATGCAATCACTTAAGCCTGAAAAACTTGAAGCCAAGTATTGAAAACGTATTGTCAAAGCATCAAATTCACCCGTTGGAATGAAAGCATTCCTCTCTCGCTCTCTCTCTCTCTCTCTTTTTTTTTTTTTTGTTATTAAGGTTATGAATTTACCAGGTTTGTATTTTGTGCCGTTTTAATCAATCAAAGTATGAATCAAAACTTTTTTTTTTTTTTTTTGAGCAATCACGATTGTTTATTGTTCTCACTTGACTGTTTTGATGTCCTATGATTTTATTTTCCCCCCGCCCCCTTCTGCAGCACCACCGTCGGCCGGCCTCACGATGTTGCTCCTCTAGCGAAAACCGTCTCCAGGTTGCGTCCATACCCTACACACACACAAACACACACACACCTACACATACACAAAACTATCCACACATAAACATACCCCACCCCCACACAAACACACAACTACCCACACACACGCAAACACACATGTCCCCCATACACAAACAAACATACCCCCCCCCCCACACACACACTAACACGTACGCCTACATACACACACACACTCGTTATTGCGAAAAACATAATTTGAATTCAAGATGTCAAAGTTCAAATTATTTTTTTCCATACTGTACTAAACTCTATCAAAATGGGTCTCTTGGCCAGTTATTAAAAATGCGCTTGAAGTTAGTGCATTGTTTGAAAATTCGATATTTAAACAGCATTTCAGAGCCCTCATCATAAAAATCCTCATACTGTTTCAAAACCTTTATACTAATGATGTTCCGGATATCCGTATCCGCGGATATCCGAGGAAAAATAAAGATCTGTATCCGTATCCGTTACTTTTTTGACGGATCTTTAACGGATCTTTTCTTTTCTAAAATTTTTTAAATATTTGAATAAAAGACTCTTCAATTCCGTTTATAGGTTTTATTCCCTACTAGCTGTACCTGACGCGCGTTGCTACGCCAACAAAAAAATACATCATTATATTGATTTTCATGACAATCGGTTGAACGGGGCAGAAGTTGCTACTCTGCAGTGCCACATGGGGGCGAGTGGCTTCAATGAGCATATTATGCACCTTCTCCGTGGAAAAATACATATATATAGCAATTTTCATAATAATCGGTCCAGGTATCAAGTGAAGCCGTGATTATACTCAAATTTTGTACTCACGCAGTTTGCAAGATCAATCAATCGCTAAAAATATCAAATAGAAAAAGTTTTAAATCCCCCCGTTGCATGAAAAGTCATAAAACAATAAAGAAAGAATTTATTTGTTCAAACTCAAGAAAAATGGCAACAGCTACTTTCACGCGAATTAATTTCTGCAGCCGATAATTTTATTCGTATTTATCCAATGGATTGTGACTTAAATTGGAATAAAAAAGGAACTATCGATCGGATTTTTTTCGAACTGGTCTATAAACATTCCCAGTACCAAAAATAACAAACGGTGAAAGTTTCAGCCAAATCTGCCGGGTAGTTTTTGAGTTCATGGATGACATACAGACAAACATTCATTTATATATATATATAGATTTAAATTATAAGGTATCATTTCAGAAGCCAACGGCCCTCTGAGACATGTTTTTTTTTCTTTAATCTTTAGTTTAATATTAGTTTTGTTATTGATACGGGGCTTCTGTTTTTCTTCATTTTGGTTTTTCTCGGCATCCTTCAAAAAATTGAGACAAAAGTCTATTTACTTTTTTTAAAGGCGTTCCCGGCTCTGTTATTCCGTCGGTCGGAGTAATTTGGGTGGAATGGGTCAACGCTGCATTTACGCTGAAATAAAATGCGAAAAAATATTTCTGGCCTATCCAGTAGCAGCTTTACGTTCTTGCTCCTGTATCCTACATCTAACGAGCAAGCTAGAAATAATTTTTAACATTCTATCTATAAGCATTTATGCTGCGCTGACCCGTTCTTCCCAACTCTCCATTAATTTTAACGGAGATTTCTTCAAAGAGTAAATCATAGTCTTTATTATATTTTCGCCGTAGATGACATTTTTTGAAGAAACAGTATTATTATAGTGACGGGAATACCTTCCGTAATAAATTTTACACTTGGATAGTTGAATTGGGCAAAAACATTTTGAGATCCGCATCCGTATCCGCGGATCTACTTTTTTAACGACCCGGCACATCACTACTTTATACTGCTAGAAAAATTTCCTCATTCTACTCGTGACATTTTCATACATTTTGCTTTCATCCGATGATTTTAGAACTCTTATGGCAACATTTAACCATATGATTCACTTTGTTTTGAAATTTCTATTCAAATATAAATGCAGGGGACTCGAGTTACAACACAACTCGATTTATGCGAAACGGAATGGGCCTAACGCGAATTTTTCACGTGTGACGAATTTTTGAGCTAACACGAACTCCTCTGTCGCAAAACGAAATTTTTCGGAAGGAAATCATAGACAATACCTCCCCTGTATCAAAAAACTATACATTAAAGAGTTTATCGACTGCAATGACCAAACTTCGTCAGATATTGACCTTGCAGAATCAGTTAAGGTGCCGCGGGACAGAGATCTAATTTGAAACTTGCCCACCGCTTCACTTCAGATCCTTTTTCGACACGGCGAGAAGGCATGTGCTAAGCTCACATGATTGACAGGCGAACATCCAATCAGAAAAGGAATTGACACTGCATCTAGGACCCCCTCACATGTTATTTATTAGCTGCCATCCCAATAATGGACAACCTTCAGGGGTTGAGGTTTCCCCTTGTTGCTTTGACTTGTTTACTATTTACTACGCCTGCGGTCACCCCGGGGCTTTTAGGAAGACCCTTTGCTTTGCTATAAGACAGGAGACTTCCAGAATCGGCTCGTTGAGTTAGGAAAGAAAACTTCCATTGCCGCTAGAGAGAGAGAGAGAAATTACGATTTGAAAGAAAAAGAAACTTTAGTTTTGCAATGAGTTAGTCTTTACTGTTTTCAACCATTTTTGAACGATGGGAAAAAGCATTTAAATGCAAGATTTTTTTTTTGCTAAAACACATTTTGAGAAAGTTAGGAGATTTTTTTGAAATTGAAAAATCGTATTAAAACTACCTACACACATGTATTATTTTAAAGTAACACACGCATGAATAATACATTTTTACATTTTCTTTATTCTTACATTCTACGCAATCTACAGCTCCGTACAGTATAAGACTATTGTAGGTTGGAAAAGGGTAAGGTTTTGGAAGGGGGATTAGTTTTAACGCCTCATCTCCACCCCCCTTCCCCTTTTCTTTCAGTTTTGGACAGTTTCATGGTCATAATTTTTATTTGGACAAGAAGGGAGTATTATAATAACCATTAACATTTCCATGAGGGTTTAGAGAGGTGCAACGTTCAAAAGCACGCGTATTTGGAGCAAATTGAGAGTCTCGTATAGGCATTCCCCCTAAAATATTCAAACGATCATGAAAAATATCTTTTTCCTAGAGGTTTGTTTTACAATTCTTTCACTTAGTAATTCTTTGGTGTAAAACCTGAGTATCGGACTCACTCCTATGAGCCCCATGTTCAAAAAATATGTTTTAATCAAATTATTCTAATCAAATAATTAAGATTAAAAATGAAATTAAGTTTTTTTGCAATGTAACATTGCTGCTTTTCCATAGCTCACGGATCGCCGTCACTAATAATCACCGCCTGCTAACACTTCTTGATATAGGGATGGGGGCGGTGTATCCCTTTATTGAAAATCTGTGGTGCGGCTCGAATGCAACATGTAGTGTTTTCATACCCTATTTAAAACATTTTTTTGCAACGGAAAACATTTTTTGGACACGGGGCTTACAGGTGTCCAAAACCCTGGTTTTACTTCGGGGGAAAAAAAAAAGGAAAACAAACTCTAGTATAAAAAATACAGCGTTTTCGATATATTTTTTTAAAAAATAGGGGAACAACATTCTTTCTGATTCTTATGTAAAACGCGACCTTTCCTCTGATCCAAATATAACCGCTGTTTTCTCCCATCACCCCTACTTATTTATTTATTTGTTCATTTGGCCGCACAGTGTAATTCGTTATTTTCTCTTTTTCGCTCCTGCTCACAGTTCGTGCAAATGAGCAGGATATGCAGCAATGGATCATATTCTCCACCCAAAACCTGGTGACAGGAATACTAGTAAGGCGAACCACGTTCTTATCTCTTCTGTCATACCCATCGTTACACTGTTACCTGGTGACAAAAAACTGCTAGTTGATAGCGCTTTATCATCAGTTAGACTATTTGATAAGGATGAAGTCACGATTGAGCTGATAAGTGTTATGTTACATCAAAAATAAGGGGATAGTCGATATTTGAATTTTTGATCAAATGAATCAGTAAATAAAAGGTTAAAAATAAATGAAATGATACTGAACGCACATAGGAATTTTGCAAGGGGAAGGTGCAAGATCGAAAGCCTCATTCTCATACCATACTCCTAATACGCCAAACATATTGACTTGATTTTGTCGATTCTTGAGAACGAAAAACAGTAAAAAGTAAACTATTGAATAAATAATTAGCATTATTTAACGAAATAAACTTAAATAAATTACCAGAAAGCAAAATAATATACGCATTAACTTTTCTCATAAGTAAAAAATCTATTCATCAAAGCAAATTCATCGTTGCAGAAGCACCATATGATTATAGAAGTACATAACATCTCATTTGATGTAATCTGTAACTACAAAACTAAAAACATGGATTTTTAGTGTATTCATTTATAATCACCAGTTTATGTGTTATATGTTATAGGCAATCTGTTGTAGGAAAAGCGCACAATATTTTTAAAAATCTTTAACATGAGGATTTTTTTTCACTTATTACAACTGAAATTATTGTTCGAAATTATTTTACGTACAAAATACATAGAATCGTAATCAATAAGGGAAAATAAGGCAAGACCTTCCCTTGTGTGCGCCACTGGCAGTAGCGTATTAATGGGGATATTTGGTAGGGGAGACTGTAATCCCTTCTCACATTTGGTCAAAACTTAAAAGCAGATTAAATTGTGGTCTGCAATGGGATGGAAAGGCTTGGAAGAAATAGTTTCTTTCTGCAATCGGGGGTTTTTTATTCTTAAAATTCATTACTTTCAAATTGAACCAGGCATACATATTTACTTCATTTCCAGGATAAGAGGGCTGTGGCCATGTCCCCCTCCCCTCATGTGATTTGCAAAGCCATGGAAAAGCTTGGAGGAAATGGCTTCGTCCTGTTATCAAGGTTTTTTTTACCTGAAGTTACTACTTTCAAATGAACAGTCGTATTTTACTTCGTTTCCAGGAACCGGAATGTCACTTTTTACCATTGCTCGGACTGTTGGAGGGACGCTCACACAAAAACTAACGGTCTAAAATATTTAAAAGTTTTTTTTTTTTTTTTTTTTTACTACGTACATTATTCTTTTTTATTGTGTGTCTCGAAAATGAAACGAACATTTTTTATTTGATAAAAATGTGCTCTCTTTTTAATGATGTGAAGGAAAACCAAATTATACAGGACCCTTTTGAGATATTGATTTTTGAAATTGTGACAAAATTGACGAAATCGATTTTTGGCTCATTTTTCAGCTAGGATGATACAGCAATTATTTGAGCTATCAAAATGACACTTGCATACCTTTCGGACATAGCAACAGGCAACAAACGAGGAAAAAATTAACTTCAGAAAACTATTCTCTCAGCAGATACAAGCCGATGATGTATGGTTAAAATTTGTAAAAATGCGATTTTTAACCTACTTTGGCAGCAAATTGTGAAAAATCTACCATGCATAGAGCTTTTGCTATACAACTGGGTTCTTCTATCCCAAAAGTTTATCAGGATCACCAAATGGATGTCTCAATTGCCAAATCGATTCTCTCCATTTTTAAAAAAAATCCTCATTTCTGATTTAATAGTGCTTTATCAATGCTTAGCATGTGAATTTATATAAAAGTTTTGGTTCAGTACATTTCTGACCGAGTGATGGCAGAAAATGTACCATGAGGGCCTAATTACTCCTATGTATAATACCATCTTCCTCATAACTATTCCCTAACTTTTGTTTTATGGAGTTGAACAATTCGGAAAGTGAGGCATCCAAATATCAGCATTGTAAACATCTCAGGTTGTAAGCAAAGAAAGCAAAAACTTGGTGATTTTGTCATTTCAATCGCGACGCGATAAAAAAAAACGAGGCCTTTACAGAACTGTGGACATTGGCAGAACCATTCGCCTTATGGAGCTGTAATTTAGCAGAGTTTTATGCAAGAAATCAAGTGTTCTCCTAAGCAATATTTCTAGCCTTGGACCTCTTGCTGAATCCTAAGTGCACTACAAATAATCAAACTCTTTTGAACACTTTTTGCGCATGGACACTTGTCCCCTTTTTGAGAACACATTTTTTGAAATAGGTATTTCAACCCTCCTGAGAACACTTTTCAAAATACTTTTTAAGCATGGACTCTTGTCCCCCTTTTTAGAACGTTTTTGAATAATTTTGAGAACACTTCGGATAACGCTTTTCGGAACATGTATTCTGTTCAGCATACATTTTAACGCACTTTTTTAACACTTCATGGCGCACGTATTGGTACAGTTTTTAGGATATACTTTAGAACAATTACGGAGCATTAAAATATCCTCCCGGAATACCTGCTAATTTTAGAAAAAAAAGTGTTACATTCGCCTATGTTGAAACTGCAGGCTTGATGATGGGTTTAAGCTTTGTATCTGATTATTAATCAGACTAAATCGTTCAGATGTAGATTCATTCGTCATTCAAATCATAGGTTCATTCAGAATGAATGAATCTACGAAAGTTTTAAATTTAAAACGCAATAGGTACCTCGAAAACAATTGAATAGCTTACAGCAAAATTACAAATAAACAATATGTATTAAAAAGATGGAGTAGGAAAATTGTACACAATCATTCTTACTATGAAAACTACATTTAAATTAAAAATATTAATTTCCTCAAATGGGGTCGTTTCCAAAATTTTAAAAGTATTTTTTCTCAAAAGAGCATGTTTAAAAACATGGGAGCTGACCATTTTTTACATAATTTGACTAAGTTTAATATTTTTAAAAAGATATTTTAATCGGAAGCTTTCATTGTTTACGCTTCTGCTGATGATATCACAAATGATGAAATGCCATTCACTGTTGCCATTCACAGAGCGAAATATTTAATTCGCATCTTTACTCACGTGTACTGGCAACGATATGGCTGAGAGTAAGCGTAGAGAAAAATATTTAATTCGTTTCTTGATTATCATAACGTGGAAACGCGGTAGACAGATGCGCCAAAGTACATCATTTGTGACGCCATAAAGACCGCGCATTATTTTTAAAATTGGACATTTAAAATAATTAAATAAAAATTAAGCATTGGGTAATAAAAGTTTTTCCTTGCTCCATGTTATTATTATTGTTATTATTATTATTATTATTATTATTTTTTTTTGCTTCTATCAGTTTCAGTAACTAAAAGTAGTACATATTTTTGACTGAAGGAAAGAACCCCATTATGTTTTTAAAACCAATAAATTTTGTAAAAAGTTTTAAAAAATATTTTAAAAGCATATTATTTATAAATTAAAAAAAATAGTTTTTCAAGCACAAAGAGTTTTTTGGTTCACTTTCAAAAAGTCTTATTTCGTGTTCAAGCTGGCTACTGGTAACAGCACTGAAAAGGTATGGCCAACGATGGAATAATTTCTCGACAATGAAGATTTGAATGTCTCTTACGTTCCATAATTTCTATTTTCTTATCTAATGTTTTATTGGATTTTTTTTTTTTTCAATTTTTGATGCATCAAACGTTACTTTATAAATAATTTATCGTTATAACTAACTTTTTGTCTTGTAATGTTTTGTGTAACATTTAGTATATATTAACCTGTATTCAATATTTATAATATAGTGTCATAATATAACTGATTATGAGCCTTCTCAATGTCTCATTGTACCTCATTCCAAATCGCTCTGTGTTCCCACGCGGGGCACCTCAGTTTCCTAATTGCTGTCTCCCCTAGCCATAATTCGGTAGTGAGAGACTCAAACTAGGTGAAAAAACTATGACTATAAGCACTTAGTGGTGCATTAAGTCCCGAATAGAACTTTTTAAATAACATAAGGCTCTTTTCGAACCATGAAGTTAGATTTTCAGCACGTGAAAATTAGTTCATTAGATCAATAGTGATAAAGGATAACGTATTTATGTGATGACTTTGAGTAAAAGCACTTATTTTCGCGAGGCTTTCATTTTCGCAACTTTCCAGAGCTAGTCGTAATCACGAAATTTTAAACCTCGCGAAATATTTTTTTACAGAATAATTCTGTTCATATAAAATTCGCAAAATTTGCAACTCAGAAATTCGTAGATTTTTTCAATTTCGCTAAAATTTAGGCTCGTAAGAATAAGTGCTTTCACAGTATTTCATCCTAGTTAATGCAACTGTTTATTTGCACAAAAGATTCTTGATGCTTTTCTTCAAAGTTCATTGTAATCACTTTCAATGGGCACATAATTATGATATCTTTTATTTTATTTGCATATTACACTTCTGATACATTTTTTTCTGAAAGAAAGTTTTTGTTTTGCATTAAAATATAGTTGATAATATGGCAATTACGCAAAGTTAAAATGCAAACCTATTGTTAGATAGCGTAATATTTTCGCTAAAAAAAAGTTTCAAATTTATTTGAATTACGTGGGGGCGGGTTCCCCCTGCTAGGATCTGTATTTCCAAATCTGTATGTAAGCAAGGAAAAAGTTGCGTAGCGAAGCTCAAAAAATAGTCTACTCCAAGTTTAGACCCGAAGGAAATAAATGCTCTCGCTCATTCAACCCTTAATTGCTGTCATCCCCTCCCCCTAAACACATGTTTTTTATTACCCTGAAGACTGCCTGAAGACGATCTCCTTGCCCCACCCCAACAGGGGATAAAGAAGCTGTCCCCTCTTTCTCTATTGTCACCGGCGGAAGGCGTGGTTAACACGGAAATTCATCAATTTTTGCAAAATTTTCCAGGTTTCCCCTCCCAATTACTCTTATCCTAATTTGAGTATGATTAAAAGAAAGTTATCCCTGAAAAGCCCAAACTTTCAAGAATAACGCGTAGTTTTTCAATTTGAGCAACCTTTATTTATGAAGCGTTTAAAAAGAAAGGACCTCTTCTTTTGTCAACTCATAAATTTAACAGCCATTTAATATTAAATTTTAACAGAAAATGAAAAATAAAAAAAGACGCGTTATTTGTACTGCTGTGAAGAATGTTATGCAGAAAAAATTATCTCAAAATATTGAAATGCGAATTAGCAATCGGGAGGAAACTTCCCCGTAGACTTAACATTGACTTCGAAACTTCCGAGGCTCTCTCCAGCGGCCCCTTAAATCTGCAAGTGAGGAAGAAGATGAAGAGGATGAAAAGGAGCTCCCTACTTTGAATTCTTAACAGAATGAACACATACTCGAGAGAAATACTAAAGCGCTTGATCGGAATATAATGCATTCCCTTGCCTTTCGCTACAATAATCTTACGGCTCCTTCTCCACTTTGCTCGCTTTTGAGAAAAACGAGCTGATGTGTGCCTCACATGACTTCCTTTTATCCTTTTACTCCAATTTAATGTCATTTACCCATTATTGGCAATTTTAATGAGGTTCAATAGTTTACTCTCTAAATATGACCAACAGTGGCCAAATTGAAACCAGATTAAAAAAAAAAAAAACAATAATAATTTGAATTCTGAAATTTTGAATTCAAATTATGCTTTTCGCAATCCCGAGTTGCAACAGGACCCTACTCATTGGTTACTACCCAACTCATTTGTTTCTAGACACGGCTCCTGTCCCTCCAAGCCTGCCTTTCTTCTTGAACGGAGACGTGTGTATTAGTTGTGTATGTGTAGGTTTTTGTGTGTGTGTAGACCCGTGTGTATGCACGTTGGCGTGTGTGTATGTGTGTGAGTGCGTATGTGTATGAGCGGGCGTGTGTCTAGGACATGAACGCAACTGATCAGGATATGTTACCGGGGAACGGAGTTGCGCCTGCAGATGACGGTGGCGGTTGAAAAAGGCACGGAACATCAAAGACGGTAAAGTGAGAACAATAAGCAATCGTGATTGCTCAAAAAAAATCGCCAAATTTGTCGCCAAGTTGGTAATAAAACTTGGCGATCAAAATACTGGCGATATATCGCCAAGTGTCCGCCAAATTGTAACACCACTTGAGTTTACATCGAAATTAACAATGATTTCCCCCCAAAAAGGGGCAAAAAAGCCCCTTAGAAATACCCGAATGCAACCAAAAGAAGAGATGCACAACTAGACCCCACCAGGAGTCTACTTACCAAATTTCAACTTTCTAGGACATACCGTTCTTGAGTTATGCGACATACATACTCACATACGCACATACGTACATACGGACGTCACGAGAAAATTCGTTGTAACTAACTCGGGAATCGTCAAAATGGATATTTCGCGTGTCTATACGTTCTTGGCACTTTTTCACGTGTGGTCGAGTCGAAAAAAAAACTTAACATTCATTTGGAGGTGAGCAAAATGGAAATTAAGGTCGATTTTGGAGTGAATTTTTTTTCGCAAATATAATACTTCCTTTTTTGTAAAAGGAAGTAAAAAACTGAGAGGCAACCAAAAAAACCATCCTTTCTGAAAAAAGATGTTTGATCCACCAAAAGAATCTCACGACGATCCAAGAAAAGCAGAAGATCAAGTCATCACTTTCTTATTCTTCCTTTTCTTCTGGCGAGTTTCTTGATGTGCGTGCATGCGCTGTCAGAGGAACACTGGGTAACGAACGATCGCACACCATTAAGTTATCTTCATTTTTTTAAGTTATAAATATAGTGCAATATTATAGTTTACAAATGTAGTTTAAGTCAGTAGCGTGACTAGGGATTGGCAGAAGTGGCTCTCGCCAGGGGCACAGCAGCCAGGGTATTTCGATTGATTAAGAAAAAAAAAATTTAAGAGTTTTTTTTTTTTATTTTTTATTATAGAATTTAAAAAATGCTTTGAAAAAATTAAAAAAAAAAAAAACTCTCAAAAAAAAAGAGCTACAGCGATATATATATATATATATATATATATATATATATATATATATGTGTGTGTGTGTTATGTACACACATACATAACATCTACTGAGAAGGAACATTGGGCGTCATTGAAAACTATTCTAAAAAAAAAATAATAAGAAAAAAAATTACAATCTTCCTCATATTTGTCAAATCACTTAATCAAAATGTTCAAAAAAAAATTTTTTTTTTGGAGATCACAATGACATCCGGTGACTTCTCATCTCAGCAACCCTGGAGGGGGGCTCAATTTCCTTAGTTCGCCAGGGGCGCTAGACCCCAGAGTTTCGCTACTGGTTTCAGTTATAAATACTTCTACTGTATGGTACTATTGTCAAGTAGCCACCAGTAACATTTATTAACCAGATATTGAACGCTTATATGTCCTTAGAGCCCTGAAGATCGGTAGCGTCCTGATTTTCCGTATAACTCTCTTACATTTTTATTCTATTTGTTTGAGAGCTAGTAGTATTCTTACCTATGTAGACACTTTATGCACTAATAAATTGTTCTTATTTTGTTGCTGCAACATTTTCTCTGTTTGCGTACACTATTATTAGATAGTGCTGCATTTTATTATTACTATCGGTTTTGATTCATGTCTCTCTTTCCCATTCATCACTGATTTTATGCATCGTAACTGTATTTATGACGAATAAAAGACGGATTTAAAAAAAAAAAAAAAAAGAGTAAAAAGGGGCAATTCTTTATGTACGAAACGGTTCGAAGAAAATTTCGACTTACGCTAGGGTCATGACAGTCAAGACATTACTGTTATTGCTTACTTTATTTTGAAACTTGGTAATGGTCCATGAAAAACACAAAATATCGGTATGGGATTCAGGCCAAAAAAGATTGGGAACCACTGAGGTATACGATAGCACGATCATATTTTATCATTCGGTGTAAAATTCAGAGTTTCATTCGATAGATTGACTCTCCCTCCCAAAAATTTTAGCTTGCTGCGCCCCTGTGAGGATTAGGTCCGAAATCCTACCTGCCATGATCCTCGTGTTTTCTCTCTTATCACGATTACAGTATAACTCCAACTGTCCGAACTACGACTATCCGAATCGCTTTTAGAGTTTCAGAAAAAAAAAAAAAAGATGTAAGTGTACCGCAATCAGCAAAATAAGGAATCTGTCTATGCTCGTAACGGGGTGGTTTCCTTCAGTCAAAAGTACTACTTTTGGTCATTAAATTGGATAGAATGAGCAAAAAAAAAAAAAAAAAAAAAAAATTAACGTGGACCCAGAAAATGCTTTCATTTTCTCAACAGTTTTTTTTTAATTAATTTTTTAAAATGTCCGATTTTTCAAACAAGGCGTGGTCTTGATGACGTCACAAATGATGCACTTTGCCGCATCTTTCTACTACGTTTCCAAGCAACGAATTAAAATTGCGCTCTACGCTTGCTACCAACCATATCGTTGTCAATACACATGAGTAAAGATGCGAATTAAATATTTTGCACGGTGAATGGCATTTCATCATTTGTGATGTCATCGGCAGAAGCCGTAAACAATGAAAGCGCTCCGATTACAGTAATTTTTTAAAAATATTAAACGTAAACAAATCTATCGAAAATGGTCAGATCCTATGTTTTTAAGCATGCTCTTTCAGAAAAAAATACTTTTAAAATTTTGGAAACAACCCCATTGTCCTTTACTCCTTTAAGCTAGTGTAGGTAGGCACAACACAAACATTACTGGGATGATGAGTTACCGTCTCATAGTGCAGTTCGATTATTGGCTGCTATCCATCGCTAGATGGACTAGACTATAAACTGGAGCTTAACTGGAGTTTTCCTTAAAAATAGATTTTTTTTTTGTCCCATTTTCATCAAATAAATAGAAATTAATTAAAACGAAACCATTTTTTCGGGAGGAAAATAAAATTTTCTGAATTTCTGATGTTCAGAATGGAGTTCAGTCCCAATTGATTCGGATAATTGGAGTTCTACTATACCTGCAGTGAGCCGACTTTTTGGTTAGTATGAACCTCAGTGTCCACATCACTACCTGTAGTTCGGGTATTTGAAAGCAAAAACCGAAAACAGCCAACTATTTAGCAATCGATTCCGGTGGCAATAATTCTTTTTCAAGCACCTTGTATAAAAATGTATCTTTTTCCAACCCCCTCCCCCCTCTTGCAGGTCATCTCTCACTCAGTAGCGTGGCCCGATCGAGATCATCGATAACCAAAAAAAAAAAAAAAAAACCCGATACGTTGTTTCAAAATGTAAACACAATCGACGCAGGCCACTTTGTAATGCCCACAATTATCTCTGGCGGACAAAGTTGAAGGCTGCTCGGCGGCGCGTGCCGAAGAAAGAGCGGTTGACGGTGAGCACGTGCCCTGACGAAACGCAGATGGCCGTCACTCGGCGCGCCTCGAACGTGGCCGGCCAGTGTTTATCTCTGCGTGAGGGATGAGATGGGTAACAGATACCCGGCCGCCGAAGGATGGGCATGCGTCCAGGGTTTAATGATCGATAAATGGACCTCCAGATAGTTACCCCGATTATTGTAAGCCCACTGGAAGAGAGTCGTCGAAATGAGCGGTCGAGATGTTTAAGTAGGCAATCTAGTTCATTATGAAGAAACATGCACTCTGTACTTTGAAATAAGTGCAATTCAGAAATTGATCATGTTAAAAAAAAATATTGCTTTTGTGTGGATCAAATGCTAGAATGCAGTGGTGCAGCGAAGGGAGGGTTTTGGGGTCGAAAACACACCCCAGAGCCATTAGTTTTAACATAAATGCAAATTCTAATACAGTAGTTTATGCATATGAAAAGAATGTTTTGATCGAAAAACCCGATTCAAAAGGTGTTTTTGGTCAAAAAAAAAAAAAAAACCCCTCCAGCATTTATTTTTTATCGAAAAACCCCATCCAGAAGGTATTTTTGATTAAAAAAAACCCTCCAGAAGGTATTTCTGGCAGCGCTAGTGAGTGGCACAGCGAAGGGAGGAGAGGAAAAGAACCAAGTGAAAACTAGGTTTTACTTAATACCGTAGTTTATGAAACGCCTTCGGAGTCGGAGTCAGACTAATTTTCGGGTGGAGTCGGAGTCAGACTGATTTTCGGGTAGAGTCGGAGTCAGACTGATTCTCGGGTAGAGTCGGAGTCAGTCTGATTCTTGGGTAAAGGAGTCAGAGTCAGACTGATTCTCGGGTAAAGGAGTTGGAATCGAAGAATCGGAGTCAAACTGATTCTCGGGAAAAGGAGTCGGAGTCGGGAATCAATGATTTAGAATTTCAAGAGTCGGTCATTTTCCCCCAAAGTCCGCAACTCTGCCACAGCTTGCGGAATTGGAGTTGGACTGCTTTTGAGGTAAAGGAGTCGGAGTCGAAGGCTCGAAAATTCCCGGAGTCGCAGTTGGTCATTTTTCCTCCGACTCCGCAGCCCTTGTTTATGCACATTTTGGGAATCTTTAGATCCAAGAACCCAGTCTAGAAGGTAATTTTGACTGCGTTTGATTAGGATGAGTTCAGGTATGGTTGGATACAGGGGGTAATGAGGAGGAGGCGAGGATAGAGGATCAGAGTCTTCGGTACCCATACTCTCCGCACGAATCCTTGGTTGTGAGCAGATCTGTTTTTTAAGGCTTCTACAAGTGTATCTTGCGCATTGGTAATCCCAATATAGTAGTATGTGTACACATGTTCCTTCAAGGGAAAATCCAGGCTATTCTAGTTGACCGAAAAGCTCTTTAACTTTTGTCGTGGTGGAACTCTCCTCTGATAATGTTGAAAAATTGATGTTCCGAAAACGCAATTTTAAATTTTAGATGGCCCTCGATGATGTTGATGGGAGGATCTTTGAGGGTTTTCCGTTGGCAATCTTTTGAAACTGAAGGCCTAAAAGCGAAATTGTATTTCAAAATGATATTGCGTGACACTCCGGATACTTTCAAAGAAAAAAAAAGTAGGTTATTTTTTGTGACATTAGTGGAAGGGAAAAGGTTTTAAGATTCTCCATTAAAATGTTTTTCCAGTTTGAAGCCTTAAAAACAAAAGTACTTATTTTCGTTTACATTTCCAACCTGCTTTTCCGTTAAAGCAAAAAAAAAAAAAAAAAAGAATGAAAAATGGATGGAAAATCGAAGAAGGCTTAATTACATCTTAAAGATATCGAAAAAAAATAAAAAATAAATAAAATAATTCAAGAAATATCGAAAGTATTTTGAAATGTGGAAAATGTGTGTCTGTCGGTCTATCTGTCACGCCCCCTCCACCCCTCAATATAACTTTTGAGTGAATAGTTCGGTTCGAATGAACTTTTTGTCTCGGCGAGCACACTTCACTCTTTTATTTCATTTTTTGATTTAACCAGAACAACAAATAATTTGAACCAAAGTGTTCTTTTGCACTCACTTTAATAAAGCAGACAAAAATATGTTGCCCTTTTTTTATCAACCCTATTATACCAATTTAGAAAACTTAAACTCATCCGTTTAAAAAAAAAAAAATATTGGACAAAGATTATTTATCTTTCGACAAGAACAGGCAGTTTCTCTTGCATTGACACTGTGATGACAGAGAAAACACATTTACAGAAATTTCAAAAACTTTTTTTTTAACCGAAGTTTTTCACAAAGGACTAAAAAATTTCTAAAGTGAAAAATAGTGTTTCTTAAAATATTATTCCAACATGTTTAGCGTCAAGGATAAAATCGAAGTACATACATGTGAGTGATCCAGAGGAATTTAATTTGTGTAAAGCTTGCATTTCTGTAAAACATTGTCTTTCATTCAGACGCTGTGTGGTGTCTTCTCATTTGACATACTTCCGTTTTGATCTTAAAGCAAGATTAACTGATTCAGTGTCTCATTGTGTCGCAAAATCTTGCTTGATCTAAAAATGATTAGCGAAGGAGCGGCATTGTTTCTCGAAAATGCAAGTCTGTTTTCAATTGTCAACTCCTGAGCCCTAAACAGCTTGATGCGATTTCAGATCTTTTATACAAGGCGCTGTTCAATCTTGCCTACTTGAATTATCATTAAAAATTCCATATTCACCTCAAAATACTGAGTTTTTAAAATTTTCTTTTCATTTGTAATTTTTAAGATGTCTCTTCTATACTAAGAATAAATAAATAAATAAAATAAGTAAAAGCTATTATTTTTAACACGCTTTTATTAGCTTCACCTGTATGTATGTATGTATGTATGTATGTATGTATCTTGTAACGGAATCTTGCAGCTCAAATTTCGCCCACTTCCTGCGATCGGATTCTTTTGAAATTTGGCACGCGATCTCAGACCCGAAGACAATGCAATATTCTATAATTAAATTAATTAATTAACACTTTTAATTGTTAGTTTCCTCCAATTTTAATCAAGATTTTTGCATAAATCCAACAATGTGAAAAAGGAAAAAAAAAATTTAAAATGCTCGCAAAAATTATTTAAAAATATCTACAAAAACCATTAATTTTTCTGCATCAGACAAAATTTGTTCCAATGTTCCAAGGTAATTAGAACATAAAATATAATTGTTTTTAACTAATTTCATGCCAAAATTTAGGTGAGCCTTCAATTGAAAATTCATTGCTGATCAGACCATTGTTGAAGAAAACTTTTATTCAAATGCATCTCAAATTTTCAAAGTAATATAAATATAATTCCCGCAAACATACATCGATGACTCACAGTAGCTTCCCATCGGGGTGCCCTTGTCTTAACTTTAAGATATTACTCGCACTCGTTTTATAAATAATTTCGTCACCTGATAATTCTCCAACATAAGACTAAAAAACAGAAAAATAAAATAATAGTTTAAAAAACTAAAAAAACACGCTTTCGTAGCAAAATGTACTAAAAAGTGAAAAATAATCTTTGGATGATAGTAGTTGACCAATCACTTAATTTTAATGTAATACAAAAAAGTGTGGGGGGCTTCTTATCAGTTGTCTTGAATTTCTTCCATTTGTTGTCCAAGCAAAAATGTAAATAGACAGCACCCCACGCTTTTTTGTATTACATTAAAATTAAGTGATTGGTCAACTACTATCATCCAAAGATTATTTTTCACTTTTTAGTTCATTTTGCTACGAAAGCGTGTTTTTTTAGTTTTTTAAAACTATTATTTCTTTTAATGAAATAGACGACTTTCATTGACTCATTTATGATATTGTCACTACTGGATAATGAATAAGGTATCATTGGTAGTTTTTTTTTTTTTTTCCAAGCCAACGGTAAAGAACAACAAAGCTGTCTCCACCTTTAAGTGACAAGGATGAAACAAGAAAGGCTGGCAGTACTTTTGGTAGTACTTTGGGGGGGGGGGGGGGAATGTAGTTGTATCTACTACAGACCCATCATTTCAACGTTTTCCAGTTGAAGGGCAAAAGTATAGACTCATTACACACCACATCAGAAAAACAACTAAAACATACGGAAATATATTCCTTTCTTAAAGCCGGAGGGGGAAGGCAACTGCCTCATCATGACCCCCTTTATTGGCGGGCCTTTTACTGTTTTAAAAGCTTAATTTGATGTAGTGAAAATTGGTTAGTATCATTTTTTTTTAATCACTTCTGTGACTTCTTTTTTTTTTTTTTTTTCAATAAATATTTTCTTAGTTAGGGGGAGGCGAAAACTTACCTAAGGAGAGCAGGCGGTACCTCCCTTCGCTTACCCCCTAATTATGATACTGTTGATTGGTAGCATAGCACCTTGAAATCTCTGAAATTTGTTTCAGTAAAATTATAAACTCATTACTTTTAATACTTAATGTTGTACAGTTAATTACCGTACTTTGATCTCTACATAGTATAAAATGAAGTCTCCAAAAAGTGTCTGTGTGTTTGAACTCGCAAAACCCGAGAACTACCCGGCCGATTGCGCTGAAATTTTCAAATTGTTCCTTTAAGTCCTGAAAAGGTTTGCCAGTTCGAATAAAATTCGATGAATAGTTTTTTTTCCTTCCAATTTACGTCCAATTTTCACATAAATCCTCAAATATGGGGGTGAAAAATTAATTGCACATATTAATATTACATATCGTTAGAAAGGGTAGAATTTTCTGCGTTCTACGCAATTTGATTGAATGCTGTAACTTTATTACGGCGGGAGTTGTTTATGTTTTTAGCTCGAATTTTTTTAGGCTTAGCTAAAATTTAGCCACTACTTCATTAAATAAATCAATAAAAAGTGAAGGAATTGTCCCACAGCTTTCTTTTTGACGCCATTGAAAAAAGCGACCTTTTTTACTCCTGATCTAACTCGACCTATGGTTGAAAAAATAAGCTTTTATCTCGAAAGGAAAAAAAGTTTCAAGTCTTTTTAAATCAAGGTTAAGAAATCTCGATTCCATTCAAATTGTGAACCATTTTCTTTCGCATTTTAATTCCATAAACTTATTTTATTTTGTGTTTCCATGGTTACGCATTTTAAATCCATCTCTCTGGACTTAATTTCTTAAAAGTATTTTAATATCTGTCGTCATTGTTTGGAAGGGAAATCATGATGTTTTTTTTTATTTACTTTTTACGCCTGACTGTTGAATATACGTCACTTCACACAATTTTTATTTTCAAAGTAGACCGGGCGAAGACGGGTAATGCAGCTAGTTTCTAATATAAAATTCCCAACCTAAATGCAGCAAATTAATATTTAGTAAGTGATTGCTTCAGCTAGATAACTGAATCTTGTTTCAGAGAGAAGACTGAATCGTGGAAACATTTTATTCTCTGGGATGGTGGATAGAAGAGAAGAGATGAAAAGTGAAAACAGGATAAGAAAAGTTTAAGGGAATAAATAAAATTGAAAAGATGAAGAATCGATTGGAAGAAATCTGAGTAGAGAATAAGCATTTTTAGAGCCTGTCTGGACCTTATCAGGTACGGATTGATTGCATTCCTAATTCTAACGTTTCTAAAGAAGCAATTCCTATAGTGTTCTTCGAAAAGGCTACGCAATTTTGAATTGTATGTGTTTTAAATTTATAATACGTCTACTTCAGCACTTATCATTTGCCCCGGATAGAGGAATTTCTGTTATTAAATTATTTTTATTTTCTATCATTCGCAACTCATGTTTTATAACCAAGGCATTATTATAATCGTTACTTAAATCGTCTAATTAATATGCATCCATTAATGTCTATTTCCCAGATGGTCAACACAAAAATGACGCCTTACTCTCAACGCAGGAAAAAAAAAAAATGACGGACCTTGGCCTCAACTTGGTGTGATTTAGCACTGCTATCAACCCCCCCCCCCCCCGCCCCCACTCTCCCCCAGCTCTCTCACACGCATTAATTTTTTATTTCATAAAAGGCCTATGACAAAAAAGAAAAAAAAATAATAATATTAATAAGAGAGCTGCCTAATGTTCATTGTAAATGTTCTTTTTTGTCACAAGTACAGTCTTTGCGGCGAAGCGCACCTTACAAATTTCATGGTGCCATTTAACCATTTCCTTTTCTTTAACCAAATGTCGGTGGTGAATTCCGCCATTGAGAACCAATTTAAAGTTCATACGATTATTTTCAAATAAAAAAAGAACCGACTTCAAAAAACAAAGAGGAGCTAAAAAGTAAAAAATAATTGGTCATACTTAGAGGAAGATGCTGTACCCACGGACGGTTGTACCTACGGACGTTGGTCGGGAAATTCCGGGTATCGTCGGGAGAGATCCTAATTGGGGTTCAACGTGTCAGAGCTCTCTCCAGTACCCCCAGGAAGTTTCAACGCCATCAAACGAACATTTAAGATTCTATCACATTTTTTTTTTTGGTTTTAGTAGGGCCTAAGTAAAAAAAAAAAAACACGAGTAATTTCTTTTTTTCGTCCGTCGTGGATTGTATTATTCATTTTTGTTGTAGGTATCATGATTCCCTATATTTTGAAGGTTTTGTTTCTGATTTTTAATGTTGTAAAACTGTGGTCCTGTCGATGCGACTGCTTTGTAAAACCAAAATGACCTTTGTACCCAAAGACACACAACCATGTGTACCCACGGACAGCAATTTTTAGTCTCCTTGGGTTACACGTGAGTCTTCTTACAATAGTACCTCAAAATAGTGCCTTGTCATCAACATCCGAAATTTGCTCTCAACAATGATGATGAATTTGAAGTCGGGCTTGAAGTTATAGTGTTGAAATAACCCCTACCTGTTGTAGGATCTACAAGCCGTCAATCACACCTATTTTCATTTGAAGTCGACTTTTCTAGATTTTTGTTTGTTTAATCTAAACTGAGTTTTTTGTGGTGGGTTAATTTTGGTTAAAGGCTTCAATTTGCATATAAATTAAAGTTGTTACGTAGATACATAGAGAGCCATACTATCATGAATCTAGTTATTTTTTTGTTTAAAAACATATTAATTATTCATAACATCATTAACTCTCTTAAGACTAATTACTTTTTTAAAGAGTTCGCTGACGTTAAGGAAAATTAAAAAAAGGGAAAAAAACCTTCGATTAATTTTAAAAGTTTAATTTCTGTTGGAGATTTTATTTAATGTTATTTTCAATGGATGTTTGCAAAGTATTTCAATATAAAATAGCTTATGAAAATGTAATGATTATCATTGAGTTCCTCAGACCTATTTATATCTTATTTTTTTATATGTCCATGGGTAAAAAAGCACCGGTCCGAGGGGTGAACGGGTTGTTGTACCCACGGACAAAAAAGATGGTTTTTAAGAAAAAAATTTTGAGGTTGAAAGCTTTGAGATTTTCACCTGACAAAAATTGCCAAATTGGATGATAAGTTATAGAGTCTGCCAGAATTTTTTTCCGATCGATTATCCATTCCCAGAGACCAGCAAAAATTGAAAAGTAAATTTTGTCCGTGGGTACAGCAGCTTCCCTACATACGATTTCCTACCTAAACGTATAAATCAAATTTGTTTTACAATCCCTGTATAAAAATCAACTAAACACCCAATTATAAAATAAACACTGATTTTAATTACTATACAATGAATTATTTTAATACCTAACTAATTATATACGATTTCTTAATTTTTAATAACCATTTGAAGTCGGGGCCTTCTATAAACTATTACCTTACGTAATTGAGTAGGTTTAGTTTTAAAAACTTTCGTTAAATTAGTGTTTGACTCAGGATCTGGTGGGTTGTCAGTTACGTCCATCGGATCCAGAATAGGTCACGCAGATTGCAGAAGTGTTACTGACACATTCGTTTGGTGGGAGGAACCACAGGAACACTTAATTCTCTAGACTTTAAACGGACTAGTTACTTTAGTAAGATTGTGGACAGTCGGAACAACTCACCAGAAGAGGCTGAAATGAGTAAGGGGGTAGATAGCTTTAAGAGGGCTTCTTCATCGTCTTTAAAAGGGCCCAATGATCTTCATTGAGACTAATAAACCAGGGGTGCAAGGGGACTCAAGTTAAATTTTCTGAAGACAGTGAGCCATTCCATTTCGAATCAGGCAGGCAGGTATGAAGTCATATGACCATCAACGATTTTTGAAAAAATTACAGTAGTTACAACTAAGCAGGGGCGGATATAGGATTTCATTTTAGGAGGGGGAGGGGGGGGGGCTCATGGCCAGGGGTAAAAGTGGACTCAAGTAAAATTTTTTGAAAACGCTCTAAATGTTTCAAAAACTATGAGAAAGCCCCTCCCCCGTAAAAAATTCAAAATTGAATACAAAAATTTTTGAAACAACCATTTAAATTTTTTTAAAACAATTTTTCAGGTTTTAGACAGTGTTGTCAGCTTTGAAAATTCGGAAAGGGCAACCGTAGATTACGTAGTCTCACGTAAGGCAATTTTCCTCAACTTGGGTTACATTTAATTAAAATAATAATAATTAAAGTAAGTCACTTGGTTTGAACTCTGGGATTCACCTTGTAAAAGCCGTGAAGGGATAGTATATTTCCTGTTCTAATGGTAAACTTTGAATTTGTGCTGAAAATTTTTTTTTAATCCTGTTCAAATTTACATAGCGACTTTGAATAAAATGGGCATCTCAGATACGAGTTGAAACGTATAGGGCTTGTTGATATTTGCAGTGGAACCCGAAAGTTATAGATCTGGGCCTGAAATGAAGGATTGTTTAGCGTAAAAATTATGATTAAACATTAACTAACTGACGTAACTAAAAAGTTATTGCACATTAATTATAACAACTAAACATTAAGATAACAGCTTCTTACGACGGTCTCTGCTCTTTTTATATTTTATGTACTGACTAGCTGCGTTGCCCGGCTTTGCTCGGTCTACCTTGAAAAAAAACCGTTGCGTCAAGTGAAGTATCTTCAATGACCAGGATTAAGTGAAAGAAAAAAAAAACACCATGCAAAATTTTCTCGCCAAACAATGACGACAGATACTAAAATACTTTTAAGAAATTAAAATTAAATTGAGAAAGATGGATTTAAAAGGCGTAACCATGGAAACACAAAATAAAATAAGTTTAAGAATTGAAAATGAGAAAGATGTAAATAAACTATGGATTCAAAAAGCGTTACCGTGGAAACCCAAAATAAAATGGTTAAGAACTTGAATAGAGAACAGATTTTTGAACTTCATTTAATTCGCTTGTAACTTTTTTTCTAATGGAGATAGAGGGTTAATTTTTCGACCATAGGTCGAGTTAGATCTGGAGTAAAAAATGCAGCTCTTTCCAATGGAATCAAAACAAAAACTGTGGGACAATTCCTTCACTTTTTATTGATGGATTTAATGAAGAAAGTAGTACCTAAATTTCAGCTAAGCCTAAAAAAAAAAATCGAGCTAAAAACGTAAAAAACTCCCGCCGCAATTAAGTTAGAGCATTGGAACAAATTGCGTAGAACGCGGAAAATTCTTCCTTTTCCAACGGTGTGCAATTTTACTATTTGCGAGTAATTGTTCACCCACATATTCGGGGATTTATGTGAAAATTGGGCCTAAATTATAATAAAAAAAGAACTATTCATCGAATTGTTTTCGAACTGGTCTGCAAACCTTCTCAGGACTTGAAGGAACAAACTGTGAAAATTGCAGCAAAATCGGCCGAGTAGTTCTCGAGTTTTGCGAGTTCAAACACACAGACGCTTTTTGGAGACTTCATTTTATACTATGTAGAGATATCTCCTTAAAGAAGGTTCATTTCATTCATATATCTGATTATGACACATCTATCTTGTATGCAGAAATATACTATTAAAACTTCACTTAAAAATGCGGCGAAAATCTAATTAAAAGTTAAATATTTTATGAATGTAATTTGGACATTGATCAATACTCACCGACTGATTTTTTTCGGTTGTAGAAAAATCGGAGGTGGACGAAAACGTCGCAGTCTCCGAGTCTGATACAGGAACTCGGGATATGTTTCCATCGGATTTGGGTTTATCAGTTTTTAACTTTACAAAAAAAAAAAAAAAAAAAAGCCACAATGTTTAGTCGACCGAAAACTTCATTGTTCTTGTTATAGGTAGTCCTTTTCTTACAAAACGCGGCTTGTTTCAGCATAGTTTCCGTCTAATAATTTACGGAAACCCTCGTTAACGAGGTTTCGCGATAACGCGAAAGTAAAATTTTACATTTCTTGCACGACACAAAATCCAAATCAGTGATTTAAACTTATTAACTACTAGCAAAAATACCCGGCGTTGCCTGGGTCAGTAATAATTATTAGAAAAAATCGTTACTTGCTTTTGTTTTCTGTTTTAAGTGAAAGAATTTAAAACACATCTTTTTGACGTGATTAAAAATCGAGTTTCTTCCTTACCCATAAAACTAAAATAGCAATAAGTATAAAGAACAAAGTAGTATTGATTTAGAAACGAAAGCACTATAGTTAAGCATATACAAATTTAAAAAACATGAAATTAATCTTCTCATATTTAAAAATATTAATCTGTTGATACTTTTTTTTAACATGGAGTCTAAAACCTTCTCTGTATGGCTAATGAAGTACGAAGTGATTAAAAAAAAGTAGCTGCGCTCGTAATCCCCTTATACTTGCTTTAGTTATTTCGGGAAATTTCAATCATTGTGGCTCTTGGTGCGATTTTACCGAATTTGCGAAAGTCGTTTCGGGGTACCTTCGATGAAGCTCCCCCATTCTTTCCTTACTTTGTAAAACGATATGATATTAATTTTCGTTACAGAGATATCGTCGCCAGATGCTGAGATATTTTTGGTCACCATAAAATGGCGCTAAACAGTTTCATCCGAAATGTTACCAAAATAAGTAATAAAATTTGGTGATTGTTTGAAATTGTGCAAAAAGGAAAATTAATGGAAGTTTTTGTGCTGTTTATGGATTTGCCTAATTTAGTTGCTGGATTATTTAACACAGTAAAAAAAGTCTTTTGAAAATTCTTTGATTGGCGATATTTTGTTTACATGGTGAAAGCTGAGAAACATTATGACGTAGTCTTCGGCTTCAAAAACAGCAATGTTGAAAAAACTGCCAAATGCATCAGCTACGGAAATCTTTCTGCAAACATTTTGGCGATCTGTTGGTTGTTTGGATAATGAGTAAGTGTTCAATCAGCATAAATAATAATAGAAACCATTAATTACATTAAAGTTCCGTTTAAATGGAAAATCATCAGCCAAATCATGTATTATTTGCCAATCTTGTGCAAAAATCTTACTTCAAGATTTGACTTGAGAAAAGCCTTGAACAATCACGAAAAGCAAAGAAAGTCAACAATACAACAATTGTCGCTATCGACAGGGAGTTGAGATGATACACTAAATACTGTATTGAGTTGAGGAAAGCCTTCGAACATGGATCTAAAAAGCTCATAACTCGTTTTTTATTCTACTTAGAAATTTCGAACAGGTGCCATCTTCAGCAGAAAAATCAGAGCTTTCGATGGACATATAATGTAAATATGTGCAAGTATTTTTTCATCCCAATATTAGAGAATTTATACAAAAATTTTTTTTATTGCCCCCCTAAGGGGGTTTTGCCCCCCATAACGGGACGAAAACTACCCTATGTGTTATTCTGATGCATAAGCTATATTATTGTAAAGTTTCATCAAAATCCGTTCAGTAGTGTTTGCGTGAAAGAGTAACAAACATCCATACATCCATACATCCATACACTGTAAAAAAAAATTCGGAAACGTTTCTGAGTAGTAAAACCTGCGAAGTTGACCACCCTTGTAAGTTGACCACCTGTCTAAGATGACCGCTATTTTCGGGCACAGAATTAGATCTATACAATACAATTCAACCTCTATAAGTTGACCACCTGTTTAAGTTGACCACTGAAGTAATGCACCGCAAGTGGTCAACGTACACAGGTTTCACTGTATATCGTGCAGCTGCGGTTCATGAAATTTTCAAAAATGTTTCTGAGTATTTCGGAATTCTCTTTCTGTAATGTCCAGAAACGTGTCTGAGTATTTCGGAATCCTCTTTCTATAATTTATAGAAATGTTTCTGAGTATTTTGGAATCCTCTTTCTGTAATTTTCAGAAACGTTTCTGAGTATTTCGGAATCCTCTTTCCGTAATTTCCAGAAATGTTTCTGAGTATTCTGTGCAGCTGTGGTTCATGAAAGTTTCGAAAACGTTTCCGAGTATTTCGGAATTCTCCAAACAATTTTCAAAAACGTTTCTGAAAATTTCGAGATCCTTTTTCCGTGATTTTTTCTAAAAAATAATTCTTTACTATAGTATTGCATGCCATATCAGTTTCAATTCTTTCATATCTAAGAGCAATGAAACAAGCAATTTTAGAATCATTCGTGGATTTATTTTTCTGAATTTCTAATGACAAATAGCATGGTTAACAGCATAACATATGCACAGTTATAAATTTTTGAAAATTTATGAAATAATATAGTAGTTTCATTCATAATCACAAAATCGTCGGGGGAGGGAAGGGGAGTACTTTCTCAAAAGTGGGATTGTTTGTTAAACAATATTAAACTTCAGTTTTTCTCTCAATATTTTCAAGACAAAATTATCAACATATTGTATTTTTAATGCAGAACGTAAAAACATATCTTGTATCAAACTTGATAGCTTTTATTTTCGGATAAAATTTGACAGAACTTACCTACACTTTGCGTTCCGAAATTCGTTCACGTCAAGTCAATTTCTTTGACGAACAAAGTGTACCGAAAAGTACCAACAGAGAAATTGATGAATTTAAATATGACACCAAAGTCCCCCTGCTGGAACCATTCGGGTTTATTCTTCTGTTCTTGCCCTTTTCCAGTTTATCACAAATATAGATACTTAATCAAAATAGGTTACTGATTTTATTTTTAGAGTGTGCGCAAAATGCATTATATATTTTATTTATTAAAACATTGAACTCTATTACATGATTATTCCATTTCATATATACGAGAGTCCCCCCCCCCCACACCATAAGAGTGATGGTGCACCCATAAAATGATATAAAGCGCCCCCCACCTTAAAAAAAGCAACCCCTTGAAAATATCAATGGCACAGTCTCTCACCATATGTGCATTGCATATTAATAACATAGTATTTTAAAACTGATCACTTTTAAAACGATGACATGAAATAATATTACTTTTATTTCAGCATGTAAATGCAGCTGTTCCATTTTTGCCACTGACTCATTCCTCCTGACTGTCCTACATTAAACAAGTATATCCACGAAGGAAATGTTATTTTCGGAACTAATGTCAAGGAGTTTTTTTATTGTTAACCACATTTAACAAAATGAATAAGCAGATGAATTAATTTCATAACTATGTTCTTACTAATAGATAACATGGTCATTTTCTAATGGTATAAATATTTTTAAATGAATGAATAAATTATAATAAAAAAAGATAAATTATACCGGCACATTTTTTGTGAAGCATATTACAATACTAGAAAATATTTGCATTACCATATTTCTAATGAATTAAACAATTGATTTTTTTTTCTTTTTGAACCAAAATGTATGTACATCCAAGTATTTCGAAATAACTTTTCTGTGATTGCTTCTCAAATACAAATCTTACTTCTTTTGCGTAATTAATCAGTTTCAGTTGGTTACAACAAATAGTACACCGCGCACATAGGTATATGTAGGATAACTTTAAATTAATTCGATAAACCCAAAAACAGTTACAATTGGAGCCTCATCAAATGCAAATCAACAGAAATATAAATGTATATAACAATATGTTTTAAAATATTCATTAATACTTACAAGTGAACATGAGCGGAAGAAAATCTAAGTACCTCCATTACAACTGAATAAGTAATCCAAAGGGTTTCGTTTCATTAAGTATAAACACGGGTGTTGAAAGTATTCACGCTTGAACACACAATATATATCTAATTATGGTCGCATTGGAAATTGTAAAGAAGCAAATGGTTATTAACTAACTTAATAGCTGCGTACATCGTCTAAAAAATCAAAGGCAGTCCAAAATGCAAAGGCGTAAAATTAGTTTCGACACATTTTACTACTCTCTAGACATGAAATAACAAGCAATCCAATGCTAAACAGTTGCTGACTGCAGCAACCATAGATAAGAAAAAAAGAAGTTCTCGTTATTTCCGACTCATTGGCGCCTGTGTTGGAAGGATGAAATAGGTTTCGAAGCGTTGCGTCATCACTTCCGCTTCTAGATATCTTGAAATAACAAAAAGCTTTCTGAATATTGAGGAGTTCGCTATTGGATGAAGGATTCCTACTATTTCGGAAACGTTTCCGATATATCCAGAAACGTTTCCGAAATTTGTTATAGTGTACAAACTTTCGCATATATAATATTCAAAGCACATTTACAAATAAACTTAGCACGAACAAAAACAAAACTGTCTAAAAATCACAATAGAAAGAAATACTAATTTACAGAGATCTTACATTTAATATATATATATCTTTGCTAATATTATAAAGAGAGAGGGCGAATTTTGGTGTGTTTATATGTTCGAGGTAATATCCGGAATCCCTGCACCTATTTGAAAAATTCTTCCACTATATGAAAGGTGCTTTCTTAATTGCTTTAGACTGTCATTTTTTAGTAAAAAAACTTCTTTTTACTTTCTTCTATATCTAATATATAGAAGAAAGTATTGGATTCGTGCAAATTTTCGAATTTCGAAGGATTCGAACGTTTTGAGGTGTGCTGAGTCCATTTCGACTATTTTTGGAAAATATCTGTCTGTGTGTGTGTGTGTGTGTGTGTGTGTATGTGCATGGGCGGATTTATGGGGGGCAGAGGGGGGCAATGCCCCCCCAGTTTTGGGAGGACTTTATGTAGTAACAACACATCTTCCAAAAATTAAAAAAATATATATTATTTTTTCTTTTTTGAATAGTTCAGAAGGGCATGGGTGGATTTATAGGGGGGCATAGGGGGAAATGACCCCCAGTTATGAGAGGGCTTTATATAGTATCAACACATCTTCCAAAATCTTAAAACAAAAAAATCATGACTTTTTCTTTTTTGAATAGTTCAATGAAAATGAAGAGAAAAGCGAATGTCCTTTTCTGATGGGAGAAAAGAAAAGGAAAAAAAAAACGAACATTAAATATACAAATAGTACAGCTGTCACTGGGGTGCTGAAAATGTGTCTAAATTCACTATTTTGGACTGAAAACCATTTGGGCAAGTATACGAATGAAAATATAGGCTAAACCGAGCTATACATTAAGCTGCAACACTTATAATAATTGACGATTATTTAAAAAAATTAGAACCTAAAGCAAAGGGGGGGGGGGAACTCCCCCCACCCCACCCCATTCGCGCTAACAGAACGATCCACTCGTTGTGATTTGTGTCCACATTTAAAGTATATTTGTGCATAATATTTATGTTCTTAGTAGATTAATTGGCCTTTTGAGAAATTCTAAAAAAGTTTTTTTTTCCTTCTCCCCCCTCTCCCTCAAAGAGAGAGAGAGAGAGAAAATAAATACTATCGCACTCTGAATAAATTTCAGTTATCTGAGTGTTTTGATTAAATGAATCTTTTTACTTAGAGGGAGAGTACAATTTTACTTACTTTATAAATATTGTTTAAAAAGTAAGGTAAGTCATAATCATCTAAGTCTAAGTGAATCAGTCCTTGTCATTATGGAAATCTAAATAATTGAGTCATCAAAAGTTTTGGAAAAATTTGCTGAAATTTTATAAAAGTCTATAAAAGCCTAACAAAGATTGGTAAAATCGTAAAAATCCTTTAACCGTAAAAACTGACGAATTTTCGTAAAAATTACAAAAAAATCAAGCAAAAATTTGCAGGTAAGAGTGAGTTACAAATGGGACCGAATTTGCCTATAAGATAAACAAGCTATTGCTTAGGGCCCCTGCTTTGAAGTGGGTCCCTAACTCCCAAAAAAATTCATGATTCGTTCCTTAAAAAATGGAAATTGCTTGAAAAAATAATTTCATTTTTAAGTGCTTGAAAACCTTGAATATTTGGAAACGTGTGGCTACAAACCTTAAATTTTAAAATTTCTAACAAATGGTAGAGGGGGAGGAAGGCCAAAATATGTCAAATTCAGCTCCTTGCCACATCTTGTATTAAAAATGTAAGAATCATGGTCCTCACCTTGGTAACATATTATTTCAAATAAATTTTTGTGACTCACATATTTCATATCTTGCTATTTATTCAATCCCGAATGCAGTATTTTGGAAATTATTTTGTATTGATTGCTTTTATCTTACTTCTTCTGCACATTGTCTATCTGTTTAGCACGGAAAAAAATACTCACTACTTCTATTTCTATTCGTTTTCTGCCCCACTTGCAACTGAAGAAAAGTTGTTGTCATGAGAAATGTTTGGTTTCTTTTTTCTTTTAAATTTAAAATAACTATTTCTCACAAAGTTAGAACAGGACTGTAAAAATTTACAATCAAGTACTAAAATACATATCAGAGACTGGAAAGTACAAATGAAGTGCATTAAATGATTTTATTTATTCTAGAGTCCTTGAAAATAATTAGATAAGTCTTTGAAAATCCCAAGCAAAATGGGCTCCAATTACTACTGCATATTGTTAATCTGTTTAGCCAGGAAAAAAAAAATGTTACACTACTTCTATTGCTTTTCGTTTTCTGCACTACTTATAATTAAAAAAAGGTTGTTGCAATGAGAAATCTTTTTTTTTTCAAACTTAAAATGGCTGTTTCTTACAAAGTTTGAACAATACTGTACAACTGTATAATCTAGTCATCAATTTCTATGTCTATCCAGTTAACCTTTATAAGGCTTCATAATGCAGAATTTTATATCCATTTTACAAAATTTCCTTCCGGGGGAGAAACTCCCTGCCCCCTAAAATTGGAGATGTTCTATTTCCCACTTAAAAGGGAGCCCTGCGTCACTCTCTTGATACCAGCTCCCTCTCTTAAGGTCAATTCAAAAAGGAAAGCATGAAAACACACATTAATGAAAACGACACACAAAAAAGTAAAGCATGGACTTATGCAGCACGGGAAACAGACAAAAACATGGGAGTGGAAGACAATAAAAATGTTACTAAAAAAAAAAAAAAAATCTTGCCTCCCCAGGAACTCAGTCCTAAATCCGCCTATGTGTATGTGTGTCACATCTGTGTGTGACCAGTTTTTTGTGGCCGCTCTACAGCAAAAACTACCGCATGAAATCGAACGAAACTTGGTACACATATGTGCCCCTATGTGAACTTGTGCCCATTGGTTTTTGGCACGAATTCCTCCAAGGGGGGTGGAGCAATGGGACGTTTTTTGAGTTACGCGTGCTTGCTATTCCTCAGGAAGTAACTGCGGAATCAAACAAAATTTGGTCCATATGTTGCCATTAACAGGAACAGGTGCTGATTCAATTTTGGTGTCAATAACTCAAACGGGGGTTGAGCTATAGAACGTTTTTTTGTCGGCAATTGTGACTGCTGTATCTCAAGAAATAATGAACGGAATGAAAGAAAAATTTATCGGCAAGTAGCCCTTAGTAGGTATTAGAGCTGATTTTGTTTTGGTGTCAACAGCTAAAAAGGGGGTAGCGCAATCGCCCGTTCTTTTTTTCCATTTTGAGTGCCCTATCTCAAGAAGTAATGCTACGTTCTGGTTGAAATTTGGAATATATGTGAATCCATATGTAAACAGGCTTTGGTTCAATTTGGGCGCCAATCGCGCCAAGAGGTGCTGATTTATTTTTATTATCATTATTTTTTAGCGAATAAAAATAGTTTTATTAATGCAACAATTCGGAACTCCAGCGCTCGAATACGCTACCTTGCGGTGATTTACAAAACTGCCGATGGAACTAAAACATTGCCACGTTGCGTAACAACGTGTGTCTGTTGACGTAAACACAGGCAGTTTGTTCTGAGTATTTATTAACGCAATCGATGTGTCTTAGTTTGCTTTCAGCTACAGAAATTAATTCGTCCCTTAGTAGTATTCTCGAGCTTCTCAAAATAATGTTAGTTTTCATTATTTCCTTAATAATTGGTGAAAGCGAAAATACTGGATTAACAAACTTGGATAACGTTATACAAGGTAAAAAATTTTATTGTTTTGTATGAATTTGTAAGAATATGGGGTTTTTTTTAATTTTAAATTAATTCAACTTACCATATTTTACAGCAGCATTTAGTTGGAATGGACAGTATGCAAAATATTTTCTTGAATATATTATCGTAGAACAAAATGAATAACCGAGAAAGAATTTACTTTATTCCTTTTATTCTCAGCTGAAAGGTTTCGCCAAATTTGTTTAGGGTTATAGTTTTAGTATAGTGCGAGCAAAGTAGCCTTGGCGAGATTTCGCGTTTTTAGTTAAACCATTTTTAATTTTTATCATGAGTGGAATAAAATGGTAGTAAGATTACAGAATTCGATAAGTGAAAGGAAATAATGGTCAATCAACTGAAAAGAAAACTACCACCATATATCCGTGAGAATTTTGTTGATGATTTGCATAACATGACACAATTAAATCGTAACTCAGAAATTAGAAAAATCGAAACAGAAAATTTTTAAATGAACCGATTCGGGAATTCGAGAGAAATAACTCAGCTACAAATGGAAAAAAATAAGCGCTAACCAAGCAAGGCAAAAAAGTATCATCTTCTTTCGATAACAATTTGTAATGTCACATTGAATTTTCTAGCATTAATTGTTATTCTTGTCGGGCCACAATTATTATTTAGTTTTATCAAGAATTGATAAATATCGAATTCAACATCGTGGAAATAGATGCTTAGAACTACGAACTACGTAGTTTGCATTAATCTTTGACGTTTAGTAATGCTTCTTGAATTCTCATTTCTTTCTACGTGGGCCAGAATATCCACAAGACTTTGAAAATTAATTTTAAAAGAATAAAGCGAAACAATCATACGTACGAACAAAAATCACAACACTTTTAGCATTTTCTTCGTTACCATGTGCGTTTGTTTTAGTTTTCAATTCCGCCATTAGACAGTGACTTCAGTGCCCCCTATAGTTCGTTGGAGTTGCGAATAAGAAAGATAAATCGTATTAGATTGTCGTCTGCGTATTTCTCGTGATTTTAATTGTATGGAAATGATCGGAAATATTAAATATTATCTCAATGATTTAAAATTTTTAACTGTTGCCATCTTATGTTTGTTAACAAATAAAATATTTGTAATTAATTAAAGCAAGGCTTTTAAAATAACTTTCAATTTTCGCTCTTTGCTTTGCTTTTGCAATAATTCAGACATTGGGATGGTGGTCAAGTTTTTGCATGTGTAATTTCGTTTTTGTTGGGAATATTGCTTCCTCGTCAAGCATGGGGAGGGATCAGAAAAAAAGAAAAAGAAAAATATAGAAGAAAGTTTCGTAATGGCCACAACATACTAGTTTTTAAATGGAGAAAAAAATCATAATATCGGTAAAAATGCCGTTTTTTTCGCCACAAATTTTTTTTTTCTTTATCAAAAAACCTAACTGAATGTTCAAAAACGACGTCTAGATGATATATGAAGCAGTGAGAAGAAAAGGGATGCAAGTGGACATTTTGAAGTTTTGAGTAAAACGCGTTTAAAGATCAGATCCTAGGTAGGCTCTCATTTAAATTTTTTTTCTAAATCAAGCTGTACAGCAGCACCTACCAGGGCTACTAGTACTATATCTTGCCCAAGATAGAGGAGTTTACCTACCATTTGTACTGGTTATATCCAAATTTTCAATTTTGCCATTTGCTTCTCACTGCCTCATATGTGTCCTTATTTATTTTTAGAAAAAAGAATTATTTAAGTAGGTTAATTACTTTTGAAATAGTGTCCATTTCAAATCGAGTATTTTGCTAGTTTTTTTTTTTTTCCAAAATGGCAGATTTTGTGCAGAATTTTAGTAGGCTGTAACTGAAGAAAAAATTTGTTTCTTGCAAAATCCTTTTCGGATATTTCATATGTCCCTTAGTTGTAACTACTGTATCTTTATAAAAAAAAAATCGGTGATGGTCATGTGACAGGCCCTGCCTGATCTGAGGTGGAATAGCTCAGTGTGAAATTTTCGGAAGCTCCCCCCTCCCCCTCTTCGTAAATACTCTTCAAATATGCATGAAAAAATCATTGCAAAAAATAATAATAATAAAAGTTTTTTTTTCCTTTTAAATATGATTTTTCAGTTTTAGAATGTTGTGAGCCCTAAATTTTCGGATCACAAACACGTCTGTGATAAATTGACTAGGACCAACCTTGCTGGTCCCAAGAGCCTGTTGCTGGTCATTAGATTTGCATAAATAAGCATAAAATTTTAGTTGCTTGTAAAACAAAACATTCAATAATAATTGTTTCTATGATAAACATTTTAATATTTACTAAAAAAAGTCAAATTACCATTTTTTAAAATTTTATTCATAAACATATTTATTATTATTTCAGTAGTTTTTGTGAAAGTTTTTTTTTTTTTTCAGTAGTTATTTGGGTATTGATTTTTGCAAATTCAATAAAAAAAAAGTAATATTGCATTTTCCACGTTTTTAAGGAACTTTTCACAATTCCATTTTTTTAACCGCAGAAAAATGCCTATCAATTAATTGCATCAGAAATGAGCTAGCTGAAATATGAAATCTGGGTCAGTTATATACAGCACAGAGGTTTATTACAACTATTTATGGAGTAGGAATTTCTTTCTCTATTGTACTTGTTTGTGTAAAATTTCGATTTTTTCCAATAGCAAGAACTTTTGCATAAATTTGATCAACTTTATTACAGTTACTAAATGCTTGTCAAAGGCAGAAATAAAAAAAAACCCACAAATTTCATTTTTATTTATTTATTTCTAATATACACTACAGAGAATAAATGCAATTTAACTACATAACTACTGTAATTTCTTCTTGAATATCATATGTAAACAATTAATTTACATTGAACTAATTTAATTAAACACCAAGATTAACTGCAAAATTAAAAAGCTCAAAAACTTCCTAACTACAAGACATGATGCACTAGGAAAAAAACGTGCAATATTCTAATTTGCTACAAACGTTAAAACAAAAGAAATTACAAAAGGAAGAAGAGCTCAATATTAAAACAAATTAATAAGTTCATTTATCTTCAAAACTTAATATGCTAATATAGAAAGACAAATTGTACAATATTCATTTTTAATACAAACATTTAGCAATACAATAAGAAATACGAATACTACAAAAAGCGAACGTCTAAAACATTCTTATCTGCACCTCTAGGAAACTATTAGAGTGCAATATTGGATCAAATTGTGATGGAAAGATATAATCATCATAATTTACAACCAATTGAAAATAGTTAACTTCACAAACCATCGAAAACTGATGAAACCTCCACGTTACTATTTTTATAAGATTTCCTGCTATTATTGCAATTACTTGTGATTTTCTAACCCTTTGTAGATCATTATGAGAAATGACATTAAGTTCAATTTTATTTAGAATAATTTTAATTTTGAATTATAAAAATTTAATTTATTGTATTCGGTAACTACCAAATACAACAATTTATTAAATATTTTCAAAAATGATTGCCGTCTTAACCGCACTAAAGCATTGTACAATCGGCAAATCTTTGCCAATTGGGTGAAAGTTAAATTTTTCAGAAGGAAATAGATCATAGGAAAACTCTCAAATGAGAAAAGTATCTATATCAGAAGAGAAAATTAACGGATTAAATACAATGATGAAAATATCTTCCATCCATAAACATGTTTCAACAACATACCTAAGAAACATGCAACAAGGATTTCAACATTTTTCACAATACTTGAGCTTAATTGTAAGTATCAAATTTGAAAGAGACAATTTGAACACATCAGAGATCAAATTTGAACACATCAACCTTGACAAAATGGCATTCAGTGCCACACAGAAGTTGCAAATAGAAACATTAACATTTTCAAGAAGAAAAAAAAAAAAGGGAACCAAAGTGATAGAAGCTGTTTCTTGCAGCATTACTTTTAGGTTCCCTTTCTATCACCGAATACTAAGCGTGGATTTAAGTACTTTGATCAAATATACAATGCCACATTCACTTTAACCAGCAATTTCCGAAACTGCGAAATTATATTGCAGATTCCGACACAATTGCAAAGATCAGCTTACATAATATCATTTATTCAAAAATGAAATTGCAAACTGATCAATTTATAATAATCAGCTGGACGCAAAGAGGGACGAACATATCAATTTAAGATTCATCTCTCCAGTTGCATCACAGTCAGGCCTGTCATTTTGAGGGGCGGCTCTCTGGCTTTGACAAAGGTAAATGAACATATGCAGGGCCTGATTATTGAACAGGCCACGGCTAAATGGCTAAAAATGTTTTTGCCAATAGCTAAAATTGCAACGTTTGACGACCAAAGCCTCCTGAAAAAGGGGCTTAGCCTAGGAGCTCCCAATATGTTAATAGGGCCCTGAATATATGAATGGAATTTGGTAAGAGTTTTAAGGGTAGGTATAGGACACGTATAACAATCAGTATGTAGAATAGGAATGCACAGGTGCAAGTGACATGGCAAGGGCAAGTGCAGGAAATAAAGAGATGAAAAGACAAAAGCATTTAATGAGAAAAATGAAAGTTGACAAGAACTATTCAAAATTGAGTCCACCAAAAGTGATACATGGTTGATCTTTTATGGGGCTTTCTGAAGAGTAGTGTTTATGTGATTCTAGTTGACTCAACTGAGGATCTCATTGATGGAATATCAGTAGCTGCTGCCCGTGAGCGTAAAATCCTCACGTCTTTCACTGAGTACACCAATCACTCCAAGATAGCCAAGTAAGTTGGTAGTCACAATTTTGAGCAGTTCTTTTATTCATTGCACTTGTCGACGATGCTCTGATTAAATGTTTATATTGTTTTCATCTCTTATTTCTTGAGTTTGTGTCTCATTACGTCACTTGTGACTTTACACTCCTATACAATGAACAATTGTTCAATATTTTGTACCAACCCTTTAAGTTCGAACCTATGTAACGTATGTCCTTTGTCCCCCTCGTAAAAGTTTAAAGGAAAGGCCTGACTACAGCTACATAATTTACAAGCCACCGCGACACATACATCTGTAAGTGTCGCCACCAGGCTTGTACCGTTAAGATTAATCAGTGTTGGGCATGACTGTTACTTTGCAAGTCAAGCAGAAACATGACTGAAGGTTGATACACTAGTACAGCATGGCTCTTGTGAGTTGAAGTCTGATCTTAAGAATGCTCACTTCTTGAAGGTTTCACAAAAAGAGGCATGTTATTGGCCCAAAATTAGTTGAATTACTTTTTCTGTAGCATTGCTATGTAATTTTCAAACTAAAATCCGTGCCAATAACACTTCCTCACTTTAGCAAGGTACAGTTATAATTAATGCCTCCAAAATCAGACTCACATCTCATTGGAACCATTTTATATCATTCAACTTCAAGTGCACGTTTTGCAGCTTATCTATAGTACTTAAATAAGAGCAGGCCAGATAAAGATAAGACAAGTCTCAAAATCCAGTGTCACTTAGGCACAAAGGAAATAATGAGAGGCTTCCAAATTCGTAGAGCTTGAAGTTTCATGAGTCAGATTCATTTTTTTTAAAGGCAGGCATCCTGAATTATAGTATGACTCTGATAAGTTGTGTTATACCTTGACGATGTTTCTTTTTGGGGGTAGTAGGGGCTCAGCTCAGTTGATTCTGGTTACCTAGTAGTAGTTTTACAAAAGTATTCCAACTCAAACGTGCCCTAAAGACACGCCCCTTTTTCGTTGAACCCCCCCCCCCCCAAAAAAGGTCAACATTATAAAGGTCATAGGTCGATTTATCAGTGTTACATTAGGTATGCAAAAATTCTGAATTACTTCAGTAAATGAATTAATTATTTGAAAAAAAATATTCTTTCTTAACAAGAGTATCATTGCCTTAATCCTCTGATTAACAATACCCCTAGAAAGTTAAGCAAAGAGAAGATGGAGTATTATCCTAGATCAGCATCAGATGAGAAAACTCTTCCTTCCAGAAACGGTGTTTCAACATTGTTGCCAATTCTAATGTAGCACTTTAAACACATGTACAGACTGTTTCACTCCCCACCCCCCAGAAGGTAAATTCTGATTACACCAGTGCCCTAGATCACTGCCGAAGAATGTCATTTGAGAATGCATGCAAATAGGCACAAGCACCTTAATTTGAAAATGAATCAACAGAAAGCTGCAATGGACACACATTTGAGCAGCTTTAATATTACTGCAACCATTTTTTCAATTTCAAGTCAGATTTCTATATAGGACTTTGGTCTCAAGACGTAGTCAGCACAAGAGGATTTTGTCCTTCTAAGGAACTATTTTAGTCGTAATAGTAAAACCATCTTGATAGGTAAGAAAAACTCTAAGAAGACCAGACCCACCTGACAATCCTCAGTTATTTTTTTTTTTTTGATTATGTCAACTCCAAGTTGTATAAAATGTTTCTCATTAAATAAACGATAAATAGCAGTCTGACTGCATTGAAATTCGTGGGTGCAATGGAATGTGCAGAGACATTCAAACTAAAACCTGTTTCATGTTTGCAACCGGGAAGTGATCCAGGGCTAAGTTTTGTTCTCACGACACCATTTCAATAGATTTCCTTTGACAGGGACAACATGCCATGTCATTAGTCCAAAACTAGAGCCCAGCTCAAAATCTCTGAGTATTAGAAATTTCAATGGGTAAGAGGACTTGGCGATTAAACTAACAAGGACCCTGTATTTAGCTCTCAGCAGAGCTGACCTTACACAGCTATTCTTCAAAGAGGACATCGTATATTACATACATCAGTTTCCGGGGAATGTCTTTTCTACTTACTCATAGATAAGTTTGAGAAAATTAGACCAACCCATAGTACGTACAAAATTGCATGTATGACAACAGAAGTAGCAACATACTAGAACCTAATCGACAGTACTAGGTAATGTATTTTAACAATTGGAAACAGCCAGACAAATAGCTATTACGATTAAATTGAAAAACATAAATAAAGCAAATTAACACAAAAAAACAGCATATAGCTATTTCTCTCTAATGATGATGAAGAGACTCCTTTGTAGCCTTGAAACAGCTATATGCTGTATTTTTGTGTTAATTTGTGTTTTCTTTACGTTGTTTTTTAAATTTAATCATATTGTAGCAAAGCCTTTTTGATATTTTTCCATTTAAATAGCTATTATGTTTTTTGTTAGTGAAAGGATAATAAATGTTATGTAATCAATAATCTTCAAAAAAAAAAAAACATAAAAGTTGTTAAGGAAAGATAGTTACATTATTCTATTTAATCTTTTAAAACGGCAATAGCCTACGAAAAAACATTACGAAATGGAAGCCCATGTCTTTATCCAGCCTACTATATAGTAATATATCATTACATGCACATATAGTTATATATGCATGTTATACAAATAAGTAATTCTATGTTATTCACATAGATTTTTTTTCTCGTTAAGACAGACAGCATTTGGATACTTATTTACAATTATTTACACTTTTTATAAAATACGATTAAGTTGTCTTCCATCATCTGAGCTTGAAAAGGTATATACCCTTCCAACTCTTCTTTAATCTTCTGATCAATAATGAGGTTACAATTGCCTAGGGAGAAAAATCAAAATGCATATTTATCAAACCAACATGAACTGCTAATGTTCTCAATACTATACAAAAATGCAACATTTTTGAGTGGTTTAAATTAAACTGAATGAATATCTACTGTTTAATGAATTACTGCTACATTTTTAGCAAGTGGTATTGTCTGTTTAAGAGAAGTCACTTAGCCGCGAAGCCAGAGCTCCATTTTACAGGGGGGGTGATCGATAAATATATATCCAGGCGCTTACAACCAGACAACTTTAACTTGACATGCATTTTAATGTCAAAAAAATATTAATGTCCTTTACATCACTTGCTTCACTCAGGGGCTAATCCAGGATTTTTTTCTTGCTACCTATTTTTGTGAAAGTATTGCATCATTCCATTTTTGTGAAATTTTTTTTTTTATCAGCATTGTTTTAGTGAACTTTTAGAGGCATCCTAATTTTTGTGAAAGAGAAGTAGAACAAGTGAAATTTTAGTTCAAAAAGTGTAAATGTCATCTAGTATTATTTTTAACAGGTTTCGTTTTTTTTTTTTGGGGGGGGGGGGAGCTAAAAACCTAAGAAGTACCAAAAATATCATTTGTAATTACAGCTTAATGGGCTATGTACTGTGTACAATATTGGAAATAATAAGAAAAACGGTTCCCTAAAACATGTTAAAAGATTGCAATAATATTGCATAAATACACTTTGGTGAGTTTCGGCTAAAAATTAGTTAAAATACCACAAAAAGGTTGCTATTTAAGTGATTGTTCATATAAACCTGCTTAGAATTTTATTTTATGAGTAAATTTTGTTTTAAACAGAGAAAGAAATTTTATATTTTAAAATGCGAATTTTTGATGTTTTTGTAAAGCTACTGATTTTATTACTTAATTTTTGTGAAAGTATCTATTTCAAAATAAGATTTTTGTGAAGTTACCGAAAAACGGTAGCAAAATCAGCCTGTATTGGGCCCTGTCACTTGTCTGTTGCCGTTTCAGTTATTCTTACATTTTAAAAACTGCTGTTTTTACTACAAAATGCTATGACCCGAATATAACTTCTGGCGAAAACAGCGAAATAAAAACATCGGATATTCGCGTGACGAAGGAGGAGTCAAGTGCCTTCTTGTGAAAAAACGGACAATACCTGCATGGCTTTGCCTATGGTAGAAAATTAAAAGTTCATTTGGTTCGCCTGTATATTTACAAATAATGGGTGATGAATTTCTCGCCAATTTGCTAGCCCATGTTCATATATGGTAGTTTGCTTGTCCAACTTACAGTAATTTGCTAGTGCGTGTTTGAAATTCTGTAACTTTTGATTGGTTGAATGAAATATAACAAAATAGCATACCAAATTGAAGGTCCCTTTCTCACTGACAATTTTCATGAATATTGATCCTGGGTGGGGGGGGGGGGGCACAAGGAGCAAATGTTCGACAAAAAGAGAGTATTTTTCCGAACATCATCGATTTTTCATAACATATACCCAGAAAATTATTGGAAATTTGACAAATATGTGTAGAAACAGTTTCATAGGAAGTTTATTTCGCTTGAATTTTTATTTAAAACCTATTTTTTCCACCGTTTCCGACATTTTCTCAAAAAACCCAAAATTTTCTCCCCCCCCCCCCCTACCTTTAGCTCACCCCCTAGGGTTGGGAACTTTCACTGTGTTTACTTACTAACTACTCCTAACAATATTCTGAAGTCAAAAATTATCGCATATTCCATGCATGCTATAATGTGTTCATTGACTGGAC